>NW_026732505.1:222500-395000 GCF_028476545.2 Physella acuta
CCCGCCCCCGAAAATTTCAAGTACCCCCACCCCTCTCAGGGGAGGAAAAAGTCTGAAAGAAACACTGGTCGCATTTGTAGATCATACAAACTAAAGGAAGAACCTGGGCGGGGCTTCGCCCCTATTGGAAGAGATGCTTGAAAAAAAAACTGCACGCTAAACACTTTTTAGATTAGAAAAAGTTCCCCCCTCAGGGGAGGAAAAAGTCTGAAAGAAACACTGGTGTCGCGTTTAGCCACTACCCGAAGAATTGCATTAAAGAAATTGCAAGAAAACCACTTTTTAGATTAGACACATTAATTAGGCGGTAATTTTATTATAGAGTATCGATGTAGAAATTTCTTTTGAGTTGGGGAGGGGGGGGGGGGCTCAGACGTTCTTACGCGGAGGGTGGGGCTTCGCCCTTACCCTGAGAATTGTATGAAAGAAACTCTTCACGCAAACTACTTAGATTAGACATAATATCTCCGGCTTGATATTATTTTCTTCTATATGCTCAATATGACGTTATATTTCGTTTTCGTTTAACTATGCGTGTTTTTAAATTGCTTGTGTTTTCTCTTTAGCGTTTTTGTCAGATACATAGATAGATAGACAGATAGATAGATAGATACATAGACAGACAGCGAAACTATTATTATAGACGAGAAAAATGGCCCGTTGAGGAAGGATACAACGGGCGCTAGGTTGATGGTGCTGTCTCTTTTCTCTAAACTAAAACCAAAACCAAAATCACCACCATAATTCAATTTAACCGGAAACGAAAAATGACATTGAAAACGGATTTGTATCCAGAATCGGTACTTTAATTTATACAAAATATAGTCATAGGCATATCCCTAAACTATGCACCTAATCTCATTCATGACAAAAGTCGCATTTAGAGTTTCTTTCAGGCAACTCTACTTGGGAGGAGGGGGCGAACGCCCCCCCCCCCACCCACACACACTCCAAAACATGTCTACCGTACCATTCAACGAAATATAATTATATACTTTTTCCAGTGTCCGCCCCCTCCCAGAAAATTCTACCCCCCCCCCCGATGACGACAATTCTTTTGAGTTTGGGGGGGGGGTTCGGCTTAGACGTTCTTACGCGTGGGATGGGCTTCGCCCCATCACGAAGAATTGTATGAATGCAACTCTTCACGCAAACCACTTAGATTAGACAAAATATCCTTTTTATTCAATGTTTACTCGAGAATCAATGACGTCATATTACTGTGTGCATTCTCCGGCTTGATATTATTTTCTACTGTATGCTCAATACGACGTCATATTTCGTTTTCGTTTCAATGTGAAGGTTTTTTAATTGCTTGTGTTTTCTCTAGAGCGTTCTTGTCAGATACATACACAGATACATAGACAGACAGCGAAACTATTATTATAGATTAATGTGTACCTTGGCAATAGTTAGTATCGATTGAGTCATTAAAAAGTGCGTCAATCTGATGGATTACCCCTGAAAAAATTAGACACATTAAAAAGGTTAATTACAATTAGCGGCCAGGTGTTGTACGATTGATACATAGATCAAGGGTTAAATCAAGATTCAGTTCACTGAATTAATTATAGAAGCTACATTTTGGTAAAATCCGTAGATTGCAGGTTGTAGGAATTGAAGACTAACACGGCTAGAGATATTTTTGGCACAAGATATTATGTGATGTATGTCATATTTTGGTGTAAATGTTGGTCTCTGATGTCATATCCGGTTGTAACACTTAGGTTATACAATGTTATGTGATGTCGTAGTTTCTAGTACCATACTAGGTCACAACATGATGTATAACGTAATTCATATTTTATTGTAACATTAATTCATACATTGTTGTATAACGTCATAGCCTTTAGTAACAGGTAGTTCACAAGATATGTAATACAAGTTACACTTCGTAACATGATTGTCACAGCATACAATTTATCGACATCCCCGGGTAATACTCTCCTTTAATTAATCACCGAATAGCACATAATTTTCTTTCTAACGCTAACCCTAATCCAAACCCTAACCCTAATTGTATTATTATAAGTAACCCTAAGCCTAACAATTAACCTAACACACTCTCACCCTAGCCCTAATCTTAACCCTTTTCTATCAATATACCTATGTCTAAACAAAACCCTATACATGTTCCTATCCCTAATTCAAGCCCAAAAGCAAAGCCACCCCTATCCCTATCCCGAATGATATCCCTATGTCTATCTCTATCCTTATCCCTATCCCCATCTCCATCCCTATCCCTATCCCTATCCCTATCCCTATCCCTATCCCTATCCCTATCCCTATCCCTATCCCTATCCCTATCCCTATCCCTATCCCTATCCCTATCCCTATCCCTATCCCTATCCCTATCCCTATCCCATATCCATAACCCTAACCCAAACAGCATCCCTAACCCTAACTTTATCCCTGATGATTCTAACAGTTGACATAATCCTAAGAATAAAACCAAACCCGAAAAAAAAATTTAGATAGATACGACGCAAGAATGTAAATAACAATCCAAGAAAAAATCGAATACTTACCCTTTGGATTGTCACAGAATATGATCTCCGAATGGTCTACGCAGTACGTAACCTTGATGACAAAGCCCCTCTCTAGGTCGGACCTCGGCACTTCGTGCAAGGCAGCGCAGTTGCTGTCGTGATGCTGGTGCGACTCGACCAGGACATCTATGTCGCAGCCTGGCACCGCAGGCGGGCAGCAGACGCGCAGGGTGTTGAGCGCACGCAGGTCAGCAAAACTCTCGCAGCGGCCATCGTTGACATGAATCATCTCATTGTTGATCGTGATGCCCTTGATGACGCTCGTGTCTGAATAGACGAATGGGCAACACAATACAACACACGGACCACTCACTATACGAATGGGCAACACAATACAACACACAAACCACTCAGTATACGAAAGTGCAACACAATACCACACACAAACAACATACGTATACGAATGGGCAACATAATACAACAAACAAATAACTTACTATATGATTGGCAACACAATACAACACATAAACCACTCACTATACGAATGGGGCAACACAACAAAGAAACCACTCACTATAGGGCTGGTTAGTAGGTCACCAACCAGTTATATGGCTCATGCAGGTTTTTTTAAGCCGTAGAACTATTTGGTGACCTACTTACCAGCCCTATGAATGGATAACATAATCACAAAAAGAACCACTCACTATACAAACGGGAAACACAATACAACAAACAAACCACTCACTATACAAACCACTCACTATACAAACGGGAAACACAATACAACAAACAAACCACTCACTATACAAATGGGCAACATAATACAACAAAAAAAAACACTCACTATACGAATGGGCAAGATTCCCCTCCTGTGGATCCAAAAGCTCCTTCCCTGTCACCGACAACCAGGAGAGCCTGACCCAGGTCTTCTGCTCATTGAGCCCAGCCTTATGGACGTAGACCACGTCGTAGTTGACCTTATGCAGGGAGAAACAGTAGCACTGTCGGCCTCTTTCATGCGTACAGCTTGCGAAAGCTATTCGACACGTCTGCATTGGAAATATCTATCTATCTATATAATTCTCTTCTTGGATATCATAGAAAACACCAAGCTGTAAGCGCGCCTAGCAGTCCCATCTCTTCCTCTCTAGGCATATCCCTACCACCCCCACCCCCCACCCCCATGGTGTGGTGAGCTGTGGTTCAGGCTAAATGTTCAGAATCGTAGAGCCGAGTTTAGTGACGGCTACTAGGGGCAGATAATTTAGTTTGAAACTATTTTAAATTTAGACGAGGTAACTAAGAGGAGGCTGCTTTCACGGGAGGGGGGGTGTATGGTAGGGGTTGGGGGAAAGGAGGATGGGTTGGTTATCGTTCTTAACGACCTACTGATAGTGTTTTAAAGCAAATATTTTCAGTGGCAGCATTGGTACTGTCGAATTCATAAATTATGAATTACTGTAAAATAGAAAATAAAACAGCTAAAGAAAATCAATCCTCTTGAGACAATCCAGCTTACACTCCCCTCCCCGAGATAATCCAGCCAACCCCCCCCCCCCCCACCACACCCCCCCCCCGAGACAATCCGGTCTTCCCCTGAGAAATTCTGGCATATCCCCCCTTAGTCCATCCGTTCCATCTCCCCCACACGAGACAATCCAGCCTACCTCACTCCCCAGACAATCTAGCCTACCCTCCATCCCATGAGACAATCGAGCCTACCTCCATGTACGGGCTGCCTGGTTGAGAGACCTCAAACACGAAATACGAGTGGGGGTTGTGTTTGATCAGCTCCTTCGACCTGATCGTCAGATGACCGGTGACGGGGATCTCCTCGATCTGGGACAGCTTGTTGCAGGAGGTGTCCTGAGGGGGGATGGACAGCTCCAGGTCGTTCCCCTGGGTGGCGGCGACATGCAGGCACGCTGGGGGGGGGGGGTGGGTACAAGAAGTAAAATTGACATGATGTGCCAACGACGTGTGGGGAATGGGAGTAGTATCATTAACTACATTTCCAGTACGGAAACTATATTTGTAGGGTATGAACAGTAGCTATAGCTATATTTTAACTATTGGAACAGTAGTTATAATTATATTTGAATTATAGGAACAGTAGCTACAAATATATTTGAAGTATAGGGACAATAAATATAACTATTTTTCCATAAAGGAACAGTAGATATAACTATATTTGAAGTATAGGAATAGTAGCTCTGACTATATATGAAGTATAGGAAAAGCAGCTATAACTATATTTGTAGTATAGGGACAGTAGCTACAAATAATTTTGAAATATATTTGATGTATAGGGACAGTAGCTATAACTATATTTCCATGTAGGACCAGTAGCTATAACTTTATTTGAAGTATAGGAATAGTAGCTATGACTATATATGAAGTATAGGAATAGCAGTTATAACTATATTTGAAGTATAGTAACAGTAGCTATAACTATATTTGAAGTATTACAACAGTAGCTATAACCATATTTGAAGTATAGCAACAGTAGCTATAACTATATTAGAAGTATAGGAATAGCAGTTATAACTATATTTGAAGTATAGGAACAGTAGCTATAACTATATTTGTAGTATTACAACAGTAGCTATAACCATATTTGAAGTATAGGAACAGTAGCTATAACTATATTAGAACTATGCAGTCTTTGTTTTTAACATGATTCATGTTGCTTCGTAAATTCATATGATAATAGTTAGTTGTTAGCCTATGGACAAAAATCATATATAGCTGGCTAAAGCAGTTCTGGTTGCCATGGAATCCGCGTAAAAGTTGCGAAATTAACACTTTTTCAAACCTCTATAACTTTGTTCCTCAAAAAAGATTTTACACATCTGCTGAAAGATTTA
Organism: Physella acuta; assembly: GCF_028476545.2. NCBI lineage: Eukaryota > Metazoa > Mollusca > Gastropoda > Physidae > Physella > Physella acuta. Next base: position 227,857 of record NW_026732505.1, read on the forward strand.
GATTTCGCAAATCAAACTATACATTTCTATTGTTTGTTAATTTTTTTAATACAAATGTGTACCTACAACTATGTGCACAATTTAGAGGTGGTGCTACATGAGTATCAAAATTACGTGACAGAAAAATCATTATACATACCTGAGAGGAAACAGAAGGCGAAGTATATCGAGGAAGGCATTCTCTTTATATATTGACCTTGTAGATGAAATCTACGCAAGTCAGCTTCCAACACTGAAACGTGCAAGTGATCGATAATAAAATGTATTTTAATTTTAAAGTAAACTTTAGAGCTAAATGAGCTGAAAGGAAATGAATAATTGGTAAAATCATGATATAGCGTCGGTTATTATTCCGGAATTATATGCAGTAAAAAACAGTAAAACCATGGCGTTCAGGAAACCACCGGAAATACTGTAAACCATCATTTATTTGCCGCCATATTATTGTTAATATTTACTGTTTTAAAATGTGCATGGATTGAATTTAGTTGCATTTAAATACTGCTTGGCTAATTATTTTGTATTTCTAATTACTTTAAGTGTATGTGCTAATTATTGCTGCTACAAAACATTTTTTTCTAATTCTCCTTACTACTTTTAATTTTAGTAAATCTAATCGTCCTATTTTACTAGATCTAGATGTGGTTGTCGCAAATCTCCTGCTAGTTTTTTTTTCGTGTTTCTTAAAAAAAAAACATGAATTAGTAATTACTACACTCGACTTTATTAATAATATTTAAATTTACTAATTGATGCTATTTTTCTGTCAAATAAACTTTAAAGTTAAAGCATTAATTCAATGCACTTTGACTTTACTTTTAGTTCAACGGTTAAATAAACTATGGTTTACAGTAACGAATGTTACCGAACCTCAACAAACATTACCAGATAATTTCCAACGCTATATCGTGATATTACCGAATAATTTATTAAATCAATATTTAATTTTGATCTAGATCTAGATCTAGATTAGATTATAAATAAATAAACGTCAACTTGGCATTTCAAGTATGTATATAGTTTATTTTGCTTCGGTAATCATGATCATTACCCTAACTAAAAAACGTTTGTTTTAAATATGCTTACTTATATAGTGCGCAAATCAAGGCGTTAAACTAAAAATTAAATAATCAAAAAACCTTCTTCAAGGACCTTCATTTTCTCGTTCACCCATTCCTCTGCGCACAAGATTTGATGCGCTTCCGGTGCTGAACAGTTTCTGAAAATATCACTGCGAGATGTGCAGTGTATGTACGATTAATACTATGTTATAGAGAACATAAAATCACGTTCTAGGAAAAAGCCAACAATAAAACAAGTATTTAGCTTTTACTTTCTTGTGTGATAAATTATCATGTGTAGTTTAATATCATGTTAAATTCAAGCAAAAAAATAAAAACATTTTAATAAATCTTGACCTTTTTTATCTCCCTTAGTCGAAAAAAAAATAGTTTGCAATCTTGTCTGTATGTGAGAGCGTGTGTGTGTGTGTGTGTGTGTGTTTGTGTGCGTGCGTATGTGTGTATACATGTGTGTGTGTACATGCGTGCGTGCGCACATGTAATGTTGGAAGGGATTTCCTCGAGCTAATTTAAGAATTACTTATCAAACTGTTACGCGACCTATAAGGACTTCATTCCAATTTCAGCCTGCTTTCCGTTTTTAGATTTGATTCCATAGCCTTTGTGCAACCAAGAACAAACTACAAGGCAGCAGTTGTTTGATTATGAGGTTTCTTTTCCTAGACGAGTTGCAGTCACCAACACCAACCTCATATGACCGAGGTTTTTGCCATTGCATTCATGTGTATTTTTGTTTGTGAATATTTACGCATGTGTATGTAATTGGAACAATTTCGTCTCCCCCCCCCCTCTGAACAATAATAAAAAAACTCACCTCCAATACACTTGCTAATAACTAAACAAACACTATTTTGGGGTCATTCATAAATTACGCTTTTTTTGGACGATTTTTACCTCACACTCTCCTCTCCGTCTAACATCGTCACAAAAAGCCGGGAACAGGGCATTCTCCCCCCCCCCCCCGTCAATTACCCCCCCCCGGACATTTCCCCCCGAAGTAATTACCCTCCTGTCAACTACCCTCCTGTCAATTACCCCCCTGTCAATTACCCCCCGCTCAGTAGGACATTACCCCCGCCCCCTCACGGACAGGGTTAGGGCTAGATTAAGGGCTAGGGTTAGTGCTAGGTTAAGGGTTACGGTTAGGTTTATGGTTAGGGTTAGGCTTAAACCAATGTCTAGCGTTAGTTTAGGTTTTGTGTTAAGTTTTAGGAAGGTGGATGCTTAGGGTTTGGTCTTTTCTTAAGGTTAGGATTATAGTAGTATATAGGTAAAACAATTTAATTAGAGTTAGGATTCTACCTTGAGAGGGGGGGGGGGGGGGGTTAATTCCCCGGGGGTAAATGACAGGGGGGTGGGGGGGTGGGGAATGCTCGGGGGAGAGGGGGGGGGGGAATACGGGGGGAAAATGTCCGGGGGTGGATAATTTCCGGGTGGGGGGGGTAATGTCCTGTCACCCAAAAAGCCATACCCCTCCCCCTAAAATGACGTCACACCTAGACTTACACCCCCTTCCCCTCATAACTGCAGTTCATTTTTTCTTAAAATACAATATTTATCCCCTGTTACAATTTATTAAAACAGTTTCTAAAACGCAAAATAACGGCTAATTTTTTTTTCTAACATTTGTTTTTTATTATGCAAAAGTGTGACGTCACACCATGTGAACACCCCCCCCCCCCCCACTCATCACACACGGTCACAAAATTACGGATCCCCTCCCCCCTACGAATGTGACGTCATTTTAAATCTTAGCCCCCAAGTTAGGGCAAAAATATAAGAACATTTACTACTTTGCTAATAGTCTGGCAGGGTTAGTTACTATAACGCTTCAAACACAAGTAACAACATTCAAACAGTAAAGAAAAGTAAAAGACAATCATTAATTTCATGTACAATGTATTTTAAAATATATTGTGTCCCTTAGTACGGCGGTCTTATTTTAAAGTAGACTTGATGGTTTGATAACGTCAGTCAGATATGTCTTATAAATTAAATCAATGAATAAATTAAATAAATAAAAAAGAATAAAAAATAAAATAAGTAAATAAATAAATTAAATAAATTAAATAGCTTAAAATAAATTTAAAAAATTAAAACAAATAAATAAATAAATAAATAAACTAATTAATTAATTCATTCATTCGTTAAATAAATAAATAAATGAATAAATAAATGTGTGTGTGTGTGTGTGAATATATATTTGTGTGTGTGTGTAATCATGTATTATTACAGTATATTATACTAATAGAATGAACTATTTCAAGCAAAGTGACATCGCACCTGAATGTGTCAAAATGTTAAACAGTCGTGTCCATGTACTATTGACATTAAAAACTTATATCCAATGTGCCCGCTGACTTGTTGAAGACGTCACAGTTATCGACAAAACCCAGGCCGCGATAGTTAACTCCACACTGTAAAGTAGGGACACGGCCGTGGAGAATTGTTCATCATCTTCAGTGTTTAAAACTGCAATAAGTGAAGTTAAATATTGTTTTAGTGATTTCATAACTATCAGAACCTTTATTGAGAATATACAATGCAAATCTTTCTTTGTTTCCTGACTATAACATAGTGTTGGGATTGGTTTGGTGCACGGGTCTCCAAACTTTTCAGTACGAGGGCCGCATTAACTATCAAACTTCAGTTCGGGGGCCAGTTTCTTCCAGGCATGTCTTTGATTTTTCTGCGCAATTTCCTCATCATCACCAAAAAACTATTTTTCCTTGGACAAAAAGATCTCCGCGGGCCGGATGAGAGGACTTCGTGGGCCGCATTCGGCCCGCGGGCCGTAGTTTGGAGACCCCTGGATTGGTGGATAAAAACAGGGCTATTAACTCGAAACTCCCGAGTTCGAACCCTTGGGCAGATTATTATGGATGAGCTTCCACAGGATTTGTTGATATAGGAACAAACATCTGCAAGATAAGGTCAGTGTAACTCCTATTTTTCTCCAAGATTGATAACTGCCCCCTAAGTTTTACGATATCTTATTATGGTCAATCAAGATAATCAGGTGAACTCTACTTCGCCTACACCGTGGGCCGCCAGGTCCAAAACGAAATTTTTTTAAAGTTTTTTTTTTTTAAATAACCGAACTTACATCTGTTATGGGTGCAAACATACGTCTTAGATAGCGTCTTGCAGTATTGGATCCTGATGGCGAACCCTGGCCACAGTGCGTCCCTGGTGATGTTCTGCAGGCTGATGCACTTGTGGTCAGTGTGCAGCTTAGCGTCAATCACTACGGTGACGTTGCAGTCCGCGAACATCATGGAACAACAGACGCTGAGCACATTGAGTACCTGCAACTGTTTGAAGAGACCGCAACGACCGGAATGAAGCTCGAGAGTGTAATGGTTGATGACGATGCTGCCTAAAACTTTTTGGTCATTATAGCCTAGAATAGAACGAAAATTAAAATGTAGTGTTGATATATCGTGTTTTGCTTTTTTTTTTTTAATTTTCAACTTGTGAAGACTTGATTATAGTTAATGATACTAATTTTATAGTGTTTTGACGTTATCAAGGCAATGTAAAACACATCACTACACCGTAATACTAAATCGTATAATTGTCAAATTAATTTTATTTTGAATTTTTCCTTTTTATTCCTCGGCATTAAAAGAATAAGTACTTTTGTTTTAATTAGTAGGAGGGTTGTCAAAGACAAGAATAGTTTGGTTATTTTTTTGTCTTAAATTGTCAGCAGATAAATACACCCTCAGACACAACGGCAATTTTTGCTATAAATTCTCAATATCTGAATATTCTACCCCACACCATGATACGCATCCATCCACATCAACCCCCCCCCCCCCCACCACACACACACCAAACACACACATCATTTCCACCCACCCACCACTACATACCATACAAAAACACACTTATGTCACACACAATTGCAGCCACTTACTTCTGAACTATGCATACAACCTCCGTCATCATGCAAAAATACCACAAACTCAACTAACCTACCCCATTCCCGTAAACCCTGTATATACATCTTTCCCTCCACGGCAAAAGTTAACTCAATGGCTTCTACCACATAATACTGCAACAGCGTTCGTAATATATATGTATATGTATATATATATATATATATATATATATATATATATATATATATATATATATATAAATATATATGTATATATATATATATATATATATATATATATATATATATATATATATATATATATATATATATATATATATATATGCCGCTCAGTTTCAGTGATGTACAGATATCTATTATTAATGTGTACCTTGGCAATAGTTTGTATCGAATGAGTAATCAACAAGTGCTTCATTCTGATGAATTACCCCTGAAAAAGTTAGACACGTTAAAAAGGTTAATTACAACTAGCGGCCAGGTCTTGTAAGATTGATACATAGGTCAAGCGTTAAATCAAGGTTCGGTTCACTGAATTTATTATAGAGGCCACATTTTGTTCTTCTTCTTCTTCTTCGTTTTTAATTATTAGTGTTGAAGGGGATCGAGATTTATCTGCCAGTGGGTTTGAACATAAGACTTTTTGTTCGAATTTATCAACCATGAGCTTTTTGCCGACTCGACCACGCCTCCAACACAATTAAGCGTTAAGTGTCAACTGGTTATGCGCCATTGAGGCCATTGACTCCGATTTCAGCCTGCTTTTCTATTTGGATTTGCTTCCTTAGCCTTTGTCCAAAAAAGAACAAACTACAAGGCAGCAGTTGTTTAATTTTGGAGTTGTCTCTCCTAGTAGCATACTAAGTCACAACATAACATAATTTATATTTTATTGTAACATTAATTCATACATTATTTTCTAACAAAACAACCTCCTATCCCTATCCCGAACGCTATCCCTATCTTTATCCTTATCCATATCCCCATCCCTATCCCTATCCCATATCCTTAACCCTAACCCAAATAGCATCCCTAACCCTAACATTATCCCTGATGGTTCTAATAGTAGCGCTAATCCTAAGAATAAAACCAAACCCGAAAAAAAAACTCAGTTCGTTACGACGCAAGAATGTAAATAACATTCCAAGAAGAAAATCGAACACTTACCCTTTGGATTGTCACAGAATATGATCTCCGAATGGTCTACGCAGTACGTAACCTTGATGACGAAGCCCCTCTCTAGGTCGGACCTCGGCACGTCGTGCAAGGAAGCGCAGTTGCTGTTGCGATGCTGGTGCGACTCGACTAGGACATCTATGTCGCAGCCTGGCAACGCAGGCGGGCAGCAGACGCGCAGGGTGTTGAGCGCACGCAGGTCAGCAAAACTCTCGCAGCGGCCATCGTTGACATGAATCATCTCATTGTTGATCGCGATGCCCTTGATGACGCTCGCGTCTGAATAGACGAATAGGCAACACAATACAACACACGGACCACTCACTATACGAAAAGGCAACACAATACCACACACAAACAACATACGTATACGAATGGGCAACACAACAAAGAAACCACTCACTATATTGCTGGTAAGTAGGTCGCCAACCAGTTCTAGGCTATTGCAGGTTTTATTGAGCCGTAGAACTGGTTGGTGACCTACTTACGAGCCCTATACGAATGGATAACGTAATAACACAAACAAACCACTCACTATACGAATGGGCAACACAATACAACAAACACGCCACTCACTATACAAAACACTCACTATACAAACGGGCAACACAATGTAACAAACAAACCAATTACTATACAAACCACTCACTATACAAACGGGAAACACAATACAACAAACAAACCACTTACTATACGAATGGGCAACATTCCCCTCCTGTGGATCCAACAGCTCCTTCCCTGTCACCGACAACCAGGAGAGCCTGACCCAGGTCTTCTGCTCATTGAGTCTAGCCTTATGGACGTAGACCACGTCGTAGTTGACTTTATCCAGGGAGAAACAGTAGCACTGTCGGCCTATTTCGTGCGTACAGTTTGCGAAGGCTATGCGACACGTCTGTAGTGAAAATATAAATGATAAATTGGGTTCTGTTAGAAGCATTTGATCTTGTCCTTTTTTTCATGAGAACAGTTTGATAAGGCTATTCGACATTTCTTACCTTGTCAAATAATAGACTACTAAGAAAGATGGTACCCCTGAAGTAATCCAGCCTACACCCCCCCCCCCCCGAGACAATCCAGCCTATCCCTCTCTGTGTCAATCCGGTCTCTCCCGATGAGATATTCTAGCCTACCCCCCCCCCCCCTCGAGACAATCTATCCTCCCCCCAGACAATCCAGCCTACGACCCTCCCCCACCTCGAGACAATCCAGCCTACCACCCTCCCCCAACTCGAGACAATCCAGCTTACCCCCCCCCCCCACCTCGAGACAATCCAGCCTACAGCCCCCCCCCCCCGAGACAATCCAGCCTACACCCCCCACCCCCCCCTCCAGACAATCCAGCCTACCTCACCCCCGAGACAATCCAGTCTACTTCCCACTCCCTGAGACAATCCAGCCTACACTCCCCCCTCCCCAAGACAATCCAGCCTACTCCCGAACCACCAATAGACAATCCGGCCTCCACCTGAGAAATTCCAGCCTACCCCCCCTGGTTCAATCCGTTCCTCCACCCCCCCACCCCGAGACAATCTAGCCTACACCCCCCCCCAGACAATCCAGCCTACCTCACCCCCAGACAATCCAGTCTACTGCCCCCTCCCCGAGACAATCCAGCCTACTCTCCCCCCTCCCCGAGACAATCCAGCCTACTCCCTCCCCATCTCCTCTGACAAACCAAGCCTACCTCCATGTACGGGCTACCTGGTTGAGATATCTCAAACACGAAATACGAGTGGGGGTTGTGTTTGATCAGCTCCTTCGACCTGATCGTCAGCTGACCGGTGACGGGGATCTCCTCGATCTGGGACAGCTTGTTGCAGGAGGTGTCCTGAGGGGGGATGGACAGCTCCAGGTCGTTCCCCTGGGTGGCGGCGACATGCAGGCACGCTGGGGGGGGGGGGGGGGGGACACAAGGCCGTTACATTTACACGATGTGCCAAAAACGACGTGAGGGGAATGGGAGTAGTATCATTAACTACATTTCCAGTACGGAAACAGTATATATAACTATATTTTAATTATAGGAACAGTAGCTACAATTATATTTGAGGTAAAGGGTCAGTAGATATAAATACTTTTCCATAAAGGAACAATAGCTATATCTATATTTGAAGTATAGGAACAGTAGATATAACTATATTTGAAGTATAGGAATGGTAGCTATAACTATATTTCCATATAGAAACAGTAGCTATAACTAAATTTGAAGTATAGGAATAGTAGCTATGACTATACATGAAGTAAAGGAACAGCAGCTATAACTACATTTAAAGTATAGGAACAGCAGCTATAACTATATTTGAAGTATTGGAACAGTAGCTATAGCTATAGTTAAAATATGAAATCTTTAGCAACAATTACATTGTTGTAGCAATAATGTACCAAAGCTGTAGCAATAAGTACAATTTGATTATAGTAACATTTGCAATAACTAAATCTGTAACAGTAACCGTAGCTACATTTGAAGTAAAGGAAACATAATTTAAATTCAGCAATTAATTTTAACGGTATTTCACAATACCAAAGTTTGAAAATTTGAAAAAAGAAATGTTTACTATTACAAAAAAAAATAAAAAAATAGCCATTAGTTAGTAAAATAAGGATAAAAAAAAATATGTGATCAATATATGGGGTGGTAACACTCGTAGTGGAGGGGGGATCCGTAATGTTGTGACGGTGTGTGATGGAGGGGAGTGGGTTGTTCAGATGGTGTTTCGTCACACTTTTGCATTATAAAAAAGTAATGCTAGAAAACGAGTTTTAGCTGTTATTTCACGTTTTTGAAAACGGTTATAATAGATTCTGGAAGAAATTCTGATAGTTGTTAGCCTATAGACAAAAATCACATATAGCTGCCTAAAGCAGTTCTGATTGCAATGGAAACCACGTAAAAGGTGCGAAATGAACACTTTTTCAAAACTCTATAACATCCCCAAAAAAGATTTTACAAATCTGCTGAAAGGTTTAGATTTCGCAAATCAAACTATACATTTCTATGTTTGTTTAATTTTTAATACAAATTTGTACGTACAACTATGTGCAAAAAATGAGGGGTGGTGCTATATAAATATCAAAATTACGCGAAAGAAGATTAAATAAAGGTACCTGAGAGGGAACAGAAGGCGAAGTATATCGAGGAAGGCATTCTCTTTATATATTGACTTTGTAGATGAAATCTACGCAAGTCAGATTCCTACACTGAAACGTCCAAGTTATCGATAATAAAATGTATTTTAATTTTAAAGTAAACTTTAGAGCTAAATGAGCTGAAAAAAATAATGAATAATTGATTGAATCAATATTAGATCTAGATTTAAACTAGATTATAAATAAATAAACGTCAACTTGGAATATTCAAGTATGTAATCATGATCATAACCCTAGCTAAAAAAGTTTGTTTTAAAGATGCTTACGTATATAGGCGTTAAACTAAAAATAAAAGAATTAAAAAAAAAACCCTCTTCAAGGAACTTTATTTTCTCGTTCACCCATTCCTCTGCGCACAAGATTTGATGCGCTTCCGATGCTAAACAGTTCCTGAAAATATCACTGCGAGATGTGCAATGTATGTATGATTAATACTATGTTATAGAGAATCCCGTTCTAGGAAAAGCGCCAACATTAACTCTTTCTATGCCAGAGGCGTTTCCACCTCCTGACCTCATTATTTTCGTGACTCAATTTTTAGCGCAATTTCCATTCTGGAGAATTGCGTTTATTAACCCGTCATTTCTGGATGGATGGATGGATGGATGGATGAATGTGTGTCCGCAGCTTTAAGTCGTATCTCCTCCTCAACGAAGCAATATCGATGACTAGTTCCAAAAGCAATTATGTTAAGCAAGTTACGAGGATGAACATAGGCCATAAAAATTCCGGGTTTCTTTCATGGATTTCCCAGAAAAGCCAAAAAACCTCAAAAACATGCAGTTTTTGGCCCATATCTCGGCAACCAGACCACTTAGCGACTTGAAACATGTACCAATCGATTCCTGTCATAATTTAGAACAATATTGCCGAAGAAAGTTTTCAAAAATATTCTCTCGTTCGGTCACAAATTTTAAAATTACATAAACACCTACAAACCGATTGTTCTTCTAGCTTGAACGCACCCCAACATTATACGTCAGAGCTATTTTTAGATAACATAAGGAAATTGCGCACAAATGTCACTAGACTTTTTTAATTAACTTGTTTTTAAACAGCATTCAACTACTTAAACAATTAGAGCTCCTATGTTTTTCCTAACCAGATTTATGTATTATACATCAAAATGAACAGAAATAAAATGTATATAGAAGTAAATGAAGATAATTGTGAGTTATGCTAAAGAATGTAGGTTTTTTACATGTTAAATAACTTGTTAGAGAAATTTACACTAGCGGTGTCGAGCCGTACCTTGCGGCTCGCGAGCTTACGGTGAAGCTTGCACAAGCCGCATCTTGTGTATTTAGCTTTTACTTTCTTGTGTGATCAAATAAAAACAGTCATTTTAAAAAATTTTGACCGTGTTTTTATCTCCCTTCGTCGGAAAACTTTCTTTTGCATTCTTGTCTGTATGAGAGAGAGAGAGAGAGAGATAGAGAGATAGAGAGAGAGAGAGCGTGTGTGTATGTGTTTGAGTATGTGTGCGTGCGTATGTGTGTATACATGTGTTTGTGTGTACATGCGTGCGTGCGTGTGTTCGCGCGCATGTAAAGTTGGAAGGGATTTGCTCTAGCCAATTTAAGAATTACTTCTCAAACTGTATACGGATTTCATTCCAATTTCACCCTGCGTTCCGTTTTAGATTTGATTCCATAGCCTTTGTGCAACCAAGAACAAACAACAAGGCAGCAGTTGTTTGATTATGAGGTTTCTTTTCCTATACGAGTTGCAGTCACCAGCACCAACCTCATATGACCTAGGATTCGAACTCGGGACTTTTCAGGCTTTGTTTTAGCCCTTGTATTTATGTGCGTGTTTGTGTCTGTTGTGGCTATGTACGCGTGTGTCTGTGTATGGATTGTAACAATTTCGCCCCACCCCACCCCCTTGACAAACATAAAAAACTCACCACCAACCCACCGCTAAAAACTAAACAACACTATTTTAAGTCTTGGTGATGCAGTATTAGCCCCCAAATTAACCCAAAAATATAAGAACATTTAACAGCATCGCTGTTGGTCTGGCGGGACTTGTAATCAACCAAAAACAAGTAACAGCATTCTAACAGTAAAATATAAACCGTGAGTGATCTCTCCTAATCTTTCTCGAATATTCTTATATAAAACAACAGGGGATGAAAATTACTACTTTTAGTCAACAGAGATTACTCAAAATTTGACAGAAGGAAGACAATTAGATCTTTCACTTTCATGTGAAATTTCATTTATTTATCTGAAATAGTACTCAAGTTATTCGCTTTTGAAAAATTTAAAGTAGAAAAAGTTCCACTTACGGTTATCGGAAAATGCTCAAAAGTTGATACGGAGATCTACGATTTTGATATACTTATACATGAAATTTTATCAATCTAGCTGTAACGGTACTCAAGTTATCGTGTTTACACACATGCGCATACACACACACAGAGACATACGGACAAGATTGCAAAACTATTTTTTTTCCGACTCTGAGAGGTGTAAAACGTCGAGATTTGCAAAAATCTCGATTTTTTTTTTGCACAGATTACAATACTTTCTCTATACTTCGTATATACGATAAAGTAAAAAAGTAAAAGACAATTATTAATTTCATGTACAATGTATTTTATAATATTGTGTCCCTTAGTACGGAGGTCTTATTTTAAAGTAGACTTGATGGTTTGATAACGTCAGTCAGATATTTCCTATACATAAATTGAATAAATTGAATAAATTGAATAAATTGAATAAATTGAATAAATTGAATAAATTGAATAAATTGAATAAATTGAATAAATTGAATAAATTGAATAAATTGAATAAATTGAATAAATTGAATAAATTGAATAAATTGAATAAATTGAATAAATTGAATAAATTGAATAAATTGAATAAATTGAATAAATTGAATAAATTGAATAAATTGAATAAATTGAATAAATTGAATAAATTGAATAAATTGAATAAATTGAATAAATTGAATAAATTGAATAAATTGAATAAATTGAATAAATTGAATAAATTGAATAAATTGAATAAATTGAATAAATTGAATAAATTGAATAAATTGAATAAAATAAATTGAATAAATTGAATAAATTGAATAAATTGAATAAATTGAATAAATTGAATAAATTGAATAAATTGAATAAATTGAATAAATTGAATAAATTGAATAAAATAAATTGAATAAATTGAATAAATTGAATAAAATAAATTGAATAAATTGAATAAATTGAATAAATTGAATAAATTGAATAAATTGAATAAATTGAATAAATTGAATAAATTGAATAAATTGAATAAATTGAATAAATTGAATAAATTGAATAAATTGAATAAATTGAATAAATTGAATAAATGAAATGAATGAAATGAATGAAATGAATGAAATGAATGAAATGAATGAAATGAATGAAATGAATGAAATGAATGAAATGAATTTAATAAATTTAATAAATTTAATAAATTTAATAAATTTAATAAATATAATAAATTTAATACATTTAATACATTTAATAAATAAGTATATAAATAAATAATTAAACAAACAAACGAACAAACAAACAAACAAACAAACAAACAAACAAACGAACAAACAAACAAAGAAACAAACAAACAAACAAACAAACAAACAAACAAACAAACAAACAAACAAACTAACTAACTAACTAACTAACTAACTAACGATCAAACGAACGAACGAACAAATGAAAGAATAAATGAATGAACGAATGAACGAATGAACGAATGACCGAATGAACGAATGAACGAATGAACGAATGAACGCATGAACGAATGAACGAATGAACGAATGAACGAATGAACGAATGAACGAATGAACGAATGAACGAATGAACGAATGAACGAATGAATGAATGACAGAATAAACGAATGAACGAATGAGAGAATAAACGAATGAACGAATGAACGAATGAACGAATGAACGAATAAACGAATAAACGAATGAACGAATGAACGAATGAAATGATCAAGGGGAGATCGCAATCGGTAATAGTTCCGAAAGAAAAGAAGAAAGTGTACTTACATAAGCATAGTGCTGATGTACTCTTCCCGGCTCACCTCACAGTGTGTGCCCCTACACCTGAAATATTGGGACACGAGCGGACCCGCGGCGTGTCATACGCCGCTATTTAGTTGTTTTATAATTCATAATTTGTGAATTCGACAGTACCAATGCTGCCACTGAAAATATTTGCTTTAAAGCACTACCCCCCCCCCTTTCCCCTAACCCCGATACTAACCCCCCCCCCCCCCCCCCCGTGAAAGCAGCCTCCTCTTAGTTACCTCCTGTAAGTCTAAAATCGTTTCAAACTAAATTATCTGCCCCTAATAGCCGTCACTAAACCCGGCTCTACGATTTGTAAACATTTAACGTGACCACAACTCACCAGACCATGTGGGGGTGGGGTGGGGGTGGTAGTGATAGTGATAGGGAGAAAGAGAGGGGACTGCAAGGATGCGCTTGCAGCTTGTTTTCTAGCGTCTCCCAGAAGAGAATTATTTATACGAGCCGACCCGCGGCATATCATACGCCGCTATTTAGTTGTTGTTTTTTTCTACTTTTCAGTTATTCATAATTTGTGAATTCGACACTACCAACGCTGCCACTGAAAATATTTCTTTAAAACACTATAAGTAGCTCGTTAAGGACGATAACCCCCCCCCCCCCTCTCCTTCCCCCCACTCCGTTAAAGTAAACTCCACTTAGTTATCCCCCCCCCCCTACGTTATAAATCGTTTCAAACTAAATTACCTGTCCCTAATAGTCGTCACTAAACCCGGCTCTGTTTGTAAACATTTAGAGTGAACCACAGCTAACCAGACCATGTAGGGGTGGGGGTGGTAGGGAGCGCGTTTACATCTTGTTTTCTAGCGTCTCCCAGAAGAGAATTATATATATAGAAGATAGATGTTGAAAAGTGTAGGCCGCAGGTAAGGGAAACGGCGCACCTCCAAAACGGCCCGGGACAAATTGGCCCCGTCAAATCGGCCCCGTTAATATGACCCCGTCAAATCGACCTCCGACAAAACGACCCCGTTAAAGTAGCACCGTCAAAAGTGCCCCGACTTATCGGCTCCCGTCAAATGGGCTCACGTCATACTGACTTGCGAAATATAGGCAAGAGACAAATGGGCTCCCGACATTTAGGCTACCGACAAATAGGCTCAGGACATATTGGCTCCCGACAAAGAGGCTCCCGACATATTGCCACCCGACATATGGGCTCACGACATATTGGCTACCGACAAAAGGGCTCCCGACATATTGGCTCCCGACAAAGCGGCTCCCGACATATTGGCTCCCGACATAAGGGCTCACGACATATTGGCTACCGACAAAAGGGCTCCCGACATATTGGCTTCCGACAAAATGACTCCCGACATATTGGCTCCAGACAAATGAATCGCATTACCATTATTGGCATAAAAGTAATCATTAGTCCTACATCCACTATCACTATAACCTATTTTAAATGCCTGCATGAAATTGTTTTTTATGAACCAACATCAATTCACAAACAAATCGAGCCCTTAACAGCTAAATTCCACCAATTCTAAAATTGTGATAATGTTTAATTTACAACAGAAAAGATCTGTTGCTTAAAAGCAAGCACAGAAGTGTAAATATATGATATACAAGTTGTTTACAGGATAACGACATTTTGTTTTTATAACCTACAAGCATACTGCAGGTAGGAATGTACAGCGTGGACCCCTCTCCCCACACACTGAGTTGGAACAACCTATAACCGACTCACTTATGGAAGTCATAGATAGATGACCCTTAAATTAAAACATACTATTTCTTATACTAAATATAATAATATAAGACCTGCCGAACAAGAGATGAATACGTTATATTACTTAAGATTGTTGGATAAGATAACTCTAAAGAATATTGATGAAAGGGTCGCAATGGCAGGTGTCATATTCAATTAGACTGTTTTGCCGGGAGACTTAGTCTCTACGGAAACCGTATTGTCAGTGGTCATTTTGTCGGGAGCAAAATTGACAATAGCCTATTTGTCGTGAGCCAAATGACGGGAGCCTATTTGTCGGGATTCGTAATGACGGGGGCCGTTGTGTCGAGAAACTAAATGACGGGAGCCTATTTGTCGGGAGCCTTATTGACTGGAGCCCTTTTGTCGGGAGCCTATATGACGTGGCCGACAGTCAAATCTGGCTACACAACCCCTAGTCAACCAAACAAATTGTTCAACACAAATATAAAATACTTTAATTTTTTCTACCACTAGCCATGGGCTCTAAACGACTCGTAAAATACCATCTGTATCTTACTAAAATCCTATCATAGAAAAACCTTTGTAGATCTACTAGATTTACTTAAAGAAAAAGTTATCCACGTTGGTACGGAACTGTAGCGTCAAATACAATTACGCTACATTTATAGATTTTAGTGTATTGGGAATGAATAAAATAAAGTGTAATCGTGAAAAAATCTAAAACAAGATTTTAACAAATTTCGACGTATGCTTTTACAACGTTACGGTGCCGGGAAACCCTAGTTTTCTAGCCTTGTCGCTCTGTGTGTGTGTGTGTGTATTGGGTGGGAGCCGGACGTTTTCCCGAAAGACACTTGCCCGAATGCCGTTTGCCCGAAGGCCGATTTCCCGAATGGACACTTGCCCGAATGCGACAAATGCCCGAATGGACACTTGCCCGAATGCGACAAACGCCCGAATGGACACTTGCCCGAATGCGACAAATGCCCGAATGGACACTTGCCCGAATGCGACAAATGCCCGAACGGACACTTGCCCGAATGCGACAAATGCCCGAATGGACACTTGCCCGAATGCGACAAATGCCCGAATGCCACTTGCCCGAAGGCCGTTTGCCCGAAAATGTAAATATTAGATAATAAATAATATTTCCAAATAGACATTCTTTAATCAATTTAAGTTTGAAATTTTCATTATTAACACAATAAGAATAAAACAAAGTTGTTTATATTTTTAAATTTAGCTTTTTTTTTTCAAAACTGAGACAGTACAGTAAGAAAAACTTTATTCTTTAATAAATGTTAGGTGATGTTGGCGGCGGTGTTCTAACATTCTTTTGATGTATGTTTTGAACACCTTGTTTATCCGACGTGTTGCGGTGGTTATACAGCGCTTATGACGCGGTGTAGGCGGCGCGACGTCTCGCAACATTGAACAGAGGCGCGTTTATTTGTTTATCTTATTATGCTTAACTTGTGTGGTGATCATCAAAAGAATGAGGCGAGGTCTAGGTGGCGAATTTAAAAACTAAACGTAGTTAAATATGTTTGATCTCCATTTAATGCACCTTGTTAAGACAATGTGTTGAATCGATTACTTAATAAAGAAAGCAAAACTCATTTTAAAATCCGGAGATGAATGAAAATTGTATTTTTGTCTAATTTCATATATTGAAGAGAAAGTATGTTTCTACAATTTTTAAATATCAAATACAAATTAATTTAAAATATCTGCGTGGTAATATATAATATTTTTTGTTTTACTTTCTTTTTGCGTAGATGTGTTTTGTTTACCAACATTTTAAATTTAAATTGATTACGAATGATTATTTAGTAATATATAATGTTAACATTTTTCGGGCAAACGGCCTTCGGGCAAGTGGCATTCGGGCATTTGTCGCATTCGGGCAAGTGTCCATTCGGGCATTTGTCCCATTCGGGCAAGTGTCCATTCGGGCATTTGTCGCATTCGGGCAAGTGTCCATTCGGGCATTTGTCGCATTCGGGCAAGTGTCCATTCGGGCGTTTGTCGCATTCGGGCAAGTGTCCATTCGGGCATTTGTCGCATTCGGGCAAGTGTCCATTCGGGAAATCGGCCTTCGGGCAAACGGCATTCGGGCAAGTGTCTTTCGGGAATTTGTCGTAGACCCGTATTGGGTGTCTGTAAACACGGTAACTTGAGTACCGTTTCAGTTTCGTTTTATGTTTAAGTATTATATCGAATTTATAGTTTTCGAACACATTTTTTATTGATTTCCTTTAACCGGAAATGACACTTTTTTTTTCTTATGGTCTCTTTAAATCCGATAACATAAGTACCATTAAAGTTAGGTTGACAAAATTTCACTAATCACGTATCAGAATAAGATTGTGTGCACAAGCTTATATCTACTTTTTGATCAGTTCGCAGCAATCGGAAATGCTACTTTACTCCATTTCCATGGGAACACGATAATTTGAAAGCTGTTTTAGGCAAGTGGATGAAATTTCATGTACGAGCGTTAAATTATATTTTTTTCAAGTTTTGACTGACTTCCAATTTCCGCAAGTAGTACCTTATTTCTTGCTTATAAAACATTTAAAATACCAAATAACTTCAGTAGTGTTTCAGTAAACAAGACAAAAATTGTACAGATAGGTAGCCTATACTATCTCACTTGCTGTATTCTTTAACTTTTGAAGGCATGGTTAAATGGTTGATTGATAGAATATTGGGTTCAGATATTGGGTTCAAGTCATTAGAACGTCCCTGAGTCCATCTATCTCTGATGGGCACAGGGCTAACCACAATATCAGTTCACATGCCGAGGTCACTAAATCAGGCGAACCATACTTCACATCCGTGATGGACCGTATGGTTCAAAAGGTTACCTCTATATGTTTAAGGTAGTAGGATGATAATCTTCAGGACAATGTATCAAAGAGCTTTAAATGTTACTGCCATACAGTGAAACGCATGATTTTAACCAACAGTCTAACTTACTTTAAGCGATGGCATCCAATTTATTTCCGTGCATTCGATAAAACCCCTTGAGTGGTAGTAATTTGTAAAACACTACATAAACTAAGCATTCTAAAATAAATTAAAAAATTTGATGAGTACCATGGGTCGGCGTGGTCGAGTCGGTAAAGCTAATGGTTGCTAAACCCAAAAGTCTCGAGTTCGAACCCTCGGGCAGGCTCCTTAGCTGGGGGCAACCACTTTTCTAGGAAATACAACTCCAAAATCAAACAACTGCTGAATGGGCAGTTTGTACTTGGTTGAACAAAGGCTATGGAAGCGAATCCAAAAGCAGGCTGGGGTCATTTTATCCACACTGAGGATGTCCATTTTTCTGTGCTTTTGTTGTCAGCATCAATAGCACGACGTGTGCTATTTTTGTTCGACGTTGAGCACTGTGACAGTCTAACAGTGCTTCTTTCAGGTCTCTCCTTAGAAGACAGTGCCCCCGCCCCCTCATGAAGCACGTCGTCGCCCTTCCCGCCCCTCGAACGAATTGAAATTTATACAGAAAATATATACTTTTACCAGTGTCCGTCCCCTCCCCACCCGAAAGTTTCAAGTGCATCCCCCCCCCTCCCACTTAGAAATACGTCTGAAAGAAGCACCGTGTTGATGATTTTGCAGATGTTGATTTAATAATTTCTTAGTTCCAGCACAAGTGCAGAAATCTTTAGTAATTTTAGTACATTTTCTACCATCATCGTGGTGGCGATAAAATGGAACCCTCAATGGTGGCGGAGTAGAGGCCGAACCAAATAGAACTAATTAGCGACGTAAACAGGGTAGACAGATGTTTAATTTACAGATTCAAACTTAGTGGTCCATTGAGCACCTATCTATATAACCTAATCATTTGAAAGATTAGTGTTGTCTGCATTATGCCCATATATATTTTCTTTCACTAGCTTGATTTAAGTACCAATCAGATAGTTCTATGTGTTAAACGCTGCTTCTGAACTCGAGGCTTTCAGGGCAGCAGTCGTACCTCAACTATTCGACCACGCCTTCCCAGTAGATCAATGCATCACAAAGTTGGTGAACATTGTCCAAGAATGAGATTTCTAGAGAGCTGATTTTTTGGCAGCAAATGCTCTAAAAGTAACGAAAGGTGCTAATAACAAACTGCATTGTGCTATATTTTAAAGTAATCAGTAATTATAGTCTAACAAGCGATTCACTGAGCAGATGAACCAGAGTTCATGTTACTTGATATAGTCATATGAAGGGATGGTCTGCACTATGCCCAGTCGCATTTACTTCCCCTAACAGGAGTCAGGTACTCATCGGAGCTGAGTTTACACAGAGATCCTATAGTGACACGTCCGAACCAAGATCCAAACTCGAGACACTCGGGCCATTAGCCAAACGATCTGCCATTCGACCACACCGTTCCTTTTAGTCTTACTGGAGCATTTAATTAAACTAAGTTAAAATAAACCGGTAGTGATCTCCCCTAAACTTTCTCGAATATTCTTATATAAAACAACAAGGGGATGGTAACTGGGGATATAGTTATGATTTTTAATCCATTTTAAATACTAAAACTTTTAAAAATAGAATAGAATCTCAGTAAAAAACAATTGCGCACCAAGCGAACGCCTAATAAAGGTGTGTATAATAGTGCGCAATATTATTAGTACTTTTAAAATTTACATTAGTTTTTTGAGAAATCGGAAGTAGCGTAAATTACTACTTCCTGTCAACGGAAATTACTCAAAATTTAACAGAAGGTAGAGAATTAGATCTTTTACTTACATGTGAAATTTCATTTATCTATCTGAAATAGTACTCAAGTTATAGGCTTTTAAAAAATTCAAAGTAGGAAAAGTACCACTTCCGGTTATCGGAAATCGCTTAAAAGTTGATACGGATCTACGATTTTGATAAAATACTTATATATGAAATTTCATCAACCTAGCTGTAACGGTACTCAAGTTATCGTGTTTACACACGGACAGACAGACAGACAGACAGACACACACACACACAGACATACGGACAAGATTGCAAAATTATGTTTTTCCGTATCAGTGAGGTGTAAAACGTCGAGATTTGTAAAAATCTCGATTTTTTTTTTTTGCACGATTACAATACTTTCTCTATACTACGTATATACGAGAAAGTAAAAAACCAAAGCAAGTCGGATATTTTGTTTTACAAAAGTTTCTTCAAAGAAATATTTTGGAGTTTTTCAACATAATTTTTTGGAAAATACTTTAGTTTGTGTTCTTCTTATTTTTCGTTCTTAATTTTAGTGTTGGAAGGGATCCCCTACAACACAATTAAGTATACGTGTCAACTGGTTATGCGCCATTGAGGCCATTGACTCCGATTTCATCCTGCTTTTCTTTTTTGGATATGCTTCCATAGCCTTTGTCCAACCAAGAACCAACTACAAAGCAGCAGTTGTTTGATTTTAAAGTAGTCTCTCCAATAAAAGTGACTGTCCCCAGCTGACGAGCCTCATCTTCCCGAAACTTGTCGGTTTAATAACCATGAGATTTACCGACTCGACCACGCTGACCCCTAGTTTGTGTTGATACAGCATGATATATATGAAGATTAAATGTCGCACGACTCTGACTAAACCATTAACACTTTAGATCTCGTCCCATAAGTTGTAATTCGTTCCAGTCCCACCAGTGGAAACTTAATTTCCACCAAATAAGGAGAACAGACTTAGTTTAGTAGCTATATATTAAAGTTTGTAAAAACCCTCCACAACTATACATGACCCACTCCCATTTCTAAAACCGTATAATAACCAAAATACCGCAGTAAATAATGTTGTAGCAGAGAAAAATACATTTTCCACAGCGAATCCACGATAAAACGAAAAGAAACAGGAAATGAACTCAGCAACAATATAGATAGCATATTTGTAAAGTAAAAGAAAAAAAATTAAATTCTGATTAATAAGTTTTAGTAAATATCTGACAAAATAATAATTTAGCATTGCTTCCATTCTGCAAGACAACATAAAAGTACGAAGTTTATAAAATTATAAGGCAGTTAATTATGTCAAAGTCAACATGTTGTGTTTATCCTATACAAATTTGTTACCAGCACGTTATCACCACAGTCGATGTTTTAACTTTAAATCAAAACTTTGGGTAACTAGTGGCTATCTCTGTTGATCTTGGCATCACCGCTTTTGACCCCTCTAACAACAAAAGTTAAGTCTTGAGAAATGACTTGCTGACCATAAATTATCAAGGTACCAAACGTTGATGTGTATTCTTGAATATACATTACATTGTAAAAACTGTAATAAGCACATCTATAAAAAAAACAATTAGGATTACAGTTATCTAACATTGTTTGAACTAAACAAAGGAAGGAATATGTTAATCAAAATTTGAAAACAAATTGGTGCTCTTAATTTAAAAGCATAAATGATTATCCTTCAAACCTTCAAATTAATACTGAAGGCTACACAAATTACAATAATTTGATTTTTTTAAAAGCTGCTATGTCAGCAATAACTTAGTGTATAAAACTTAAAGAAAAAATAATAACTAATAATAATACACTAAACAAAGGAAACGAAGAAAAAAACATGCGAGTTTCAACTTCTTCAAAAAAGCAACAACACTACATAATTTTAAAGTAGTATCGACTGGGTATTACTTTACTATACCATATAGGTAGTTAAATTTAATGTTCTAACCAAGGTATGGACTTGTATTCCATTATATGCAGCGTCGTTACTAGGTTGGGCGTCATTTTACGAATTGTATCATGTTGTCACCTCTTAAATGTTGTCATCTGTTCTAACCGCAAACGCCTCCCCCGGCCATGTGACGCCATGTCTACTATATGTTATTTCTTACTACCAGTGACGAACACTGTCCTTTAATCTCTTCTGAAATTTGATAATTTTTTCTTCAACTTGTTTGAGTTTATCGGTGCCTTGAGCGTCAGCCCTAACTTTAGCCAACAGTGTATCTGTACTCTCCTTAAGCTCGGCCACCAACTTCAGGGGAGACTCAAGCTTTGAGAACTTTGTGCAAAGACTTGACAGTTCTAATATTACCTTATTGCTCATAAGATCTTTTAACTGATTGAATTCAGCATTGGTAACATTTCTTTGCTCTTTCAATTGAACAAAATCCTTAACCCTCGTTTCCACTAAAGATAAGACTGCTGGAGTTTCAGAGAGTTCCTTTAAAAGGGATTTACAGTTCGTACGTATTGACTCATCTCTGGAAAGAATAAGATCCAAATCGTTAGACATAATCTTCAGTTTATCATCGTATATTTTTGTCAACTGCTTTAAGTAGACTGTAAGTATTAATTTTTTTCTGTTTTCTTCATTTCGATTGTACATCGTTACAGTGTAAATGTTGTTCGGTTTAATGCCAGCAGTGAATTCAATAATCTTAGATACAGAATTTTCTTTCTCTTCAAATGAACCTTTGTTGTTTATCAATACGATTCTACGCTTACATTCTCTAAACAATTCCTGCAGAGGCCCAATCTGTTCATCACACCAACGCTGAAAAAGCTGATTTCTGGGTATGTTTTGCTTGTTTTTAATAAAAGTTGGTTCTTCCTCTACGTTTTTATAAAAATTGTCTCCGTGTGTTATTATAACGATGCAGTGATTGCGTATTATATCAGATCCAAAAATAGCTTTCATCATTTCAGTAACTCCTACTTCCTCTGCAGTATACCTGTTTTGAAAGTTTAAAACAAGGAGCAAAGCATGGAAACAACTGATTAGTTCAAATGCTTTATTCATGTTTGACCGGGCGAATTTAGCATCCTCCACTACATCATTTTCTGTATCAACGAGCCCAGAAGTATCAACAAGATTCACTTTACCTTGATCATTAACAACACTAAACAACCCAACTTCCTTCGTACAGGCCGACATGTTGGTTGACATTTTAAAAACCTCTCGTCCTAAGATCGTATTTGCTGTTGAGCTTTTCCCATTTCCAGTTTTACCAACCATTAGGAGGTTCAGTTCAGGCTTGCTTCCTTTTGCTCCCATAATGATCTTTCGAGAAACCTAAAAATAAATGTTTTAAAAATGTTAACTGTTTTACTTTTTAACAAAAACTGATCGCTGTAATATTTATTATATCTTGCTAATGTAACATAAATAAAAATAATTAAGAAACCGATTGAAATCAATAACCTAATATAACTCTAAATGATAGCTAGATGGTAGACGCTGCTAACCCAGTACTATGAAGTTGAGATCCCTGACTCGAGTCCATAGGATATTCCCGAGTAAAACCCAGCTCTGACTAAAATTTTAGATTAAACTGCATCCTAATTTATTCATTTAAATTTTTTCATTGCAAATCTATATATATATATTAAGACAAAAAACAACAACACAGAAATAGGCCCAACGCAATTCTGACCAGAAATAATAATTATTTAAAAAAATCAGTTTTTATCACATTTATGCCCGCGAAAATTGTTACACGTGTAACTTGATACTTGGTAGCTCGGTCAAATGAATATGATCCACGAGACCTTGATGGTTTTATTGGTTTCCAGTGTTCGGTTTATTTATTTATTTATTATATTATTAATTTTGAAACATTTTCTTTTATAGCTAAGTCGATCTTTAGTGTGCCTTTTTTTAAAAAAATAAGTAAAAGAAGAAAAGAGGTTTGAAGGTTTGCCTATCCTTCACACTACAGCTCAGTTTCATTTTTTGTTGTTGTATGCAATAGAGTGTGTTTGTTACTGTAGAACAACCAGAGCAGAAGCGAAGGTTTTTATTTTATTTTATTTTTATTTTTTAATAAACCCAATAGTCTATTAAAACGTACAAAAATAATTTTGTTATTTTTGGTCGGATTCTGGTCTCACTAAACGTCTTACCACCCCCCCCCCCCCTCACCAAAAAAAAAAACACCACTATTTCGGGGTCAAACGATATGGTAGCTCCGCCCCTGAGTACAAAACTATTTAAATAAGAATTATGGGCACCTCTTTTGGACTATTTAAAGAAGAACAATAATTCATGGAAGTAGTTTAAAGGTTTCACACCACAGCTCATGTAATTTTATTTTTCTATACTACTGAAAAAAAAAAAACTTTAGCTGACTCTATTAGAGTTCGTAAAAGAAGTATCAATAATTATTTGATAAATGTATATGTTATTTTTCAACCGGGGACCTTCACAAAAGGTAGTTTTTTTCAATATGGCCGCCGTTTCCCTTACATGAAATATGTTGTTTTTTATTGATTCTCATTGACTGGTACAGGAATAACCTGGATATATATGGTTTTTTCGCAGGTAAACATTGAACATCCGTTGTTCTTTCATTGTGGCATGTTTAGTAAAAATCTAAATCTTGCGGTATTGAGCTGGGTTTTTGCTTTCATATTTTTATACAAGTTAGATATGCACTGGTACTACATGAAAAGGGCGCTAACTCAAACATTGCAGAAAAGTTGACATCTGTTGTTTAACCCGTGTGGTATTCAATTGGTTTCTATTCTAAGTGTTAAGCGATTTATCTACTCACCGTACCGGTGTAAATACTTCCCATTTACCTTGATGAAAAAGCGCCTCAAACCCACCCCCTTTTTAAATTTTTTTGTTACACAATACGTTTTAATACAATTATTTTTTTTAAAGTATTAAAGAGTTATCTACTCACAAATCCAGTACAAATCCTTGCGATCTAGTCAGCGAAAAAACCCCTCCCCCCCCCTTTCCCACACCTTTTTGGACAAGGTTGTATAGCGGGTTTTAACGTAACTAACTTATTTACTGTATTTGTCAAGCTTTGGGAGACTGAGATGGACAAAAGAATTGAACGACGTCGGAAAATGACAGGAAAACTGGCAAGATATCCTGGACTTTCACAAGAAGAAGAAATTGTGCGCGTTATGAAGGGCGTTTTTGATCGACTTTAACATGAGATGTCAACACGTTTCTACGACTAAAAGACCTGAAAACAACATTTGGGTTTCTGTTGGATGTTAAGACTTTTATATCCGACACAGATGTAGATAAAATTTCGTCGAAACAGATTTTGAAAATTTCTACGACATGGACATCGATTGTCACGAAATTCTCACAGAATATAGATATTGCAGAATGCTGCTCAGAAAAATCCGGAATGAATTTCTACCAGAAACTCCTTTGGATCTTCTTGGTTTTATTGTGTTATATGGAACCGACGTATTTTCGAATCTGCGAATTTCAATGGAACTTTTATTAACAATAGCAGTTTTAATTGTAAGCTGCGAGCGCTCGTTTAGCAAATTGAAACTTATTTTGTATTTACGTGCGTCAATGAGTTAAGATCGTCTCAGTGATCTTGTTGTTCTAAGCGTGGAAAAGAAACATTGGAAGAGAACAGATTTTGATTGCGTAATTGATCAGTAATTGATCAGTTTGCGTGAGTGAAATGAAAATAAAATCTGGTGTAGACTATGTCAACCAGTATATGAAATTGACTGAGTGGGTCATGTACTATAATTTCCATAAATTTACTTCATTAAATTCCAGGGGCGTAGCGAGGGGGGGGGGGGGGGGGGCGGGGGTGCGGACCGCACCGGGTGACACCATTTTGGGGGGAGGGGGTGACATCAAGGCGAAAAATAGCAAAATATATAGAGAAAAAACTTGAGGAAGGGGGTGCAAATCGAAAGTTTGAGGGGGGGAGGGGGGTGCAAACAGAAAATTTGAAAGTTTGTCCCCGGGAAGGGTCGCTACGCCTCTGTGGGGGTGACACCATTAAGTACCGCACCGGGTGACACCCGACCTCGCTACGCCACTGTTAAATACAATGTTTATTAAAATTTAAATGTTTCCTTATTTAATGCAATACAAAAATGTGATTAGACGGGGAGGGGGCTGGGGCGCTAATTTTATAGTTCGTCCCCTGGCCTAAAATATCACAGATACACCCTTGCATTCTTAATTTAGTCGGTGAAAAAGCTCCCCCCCCATCTAGGAAAAGCTTAAAAGCGGTTTTTCTCGGTCACTGTTTCTTAAGAGTATTTGTGTTGCAGTTTCACAGCACAATCAAGGTAGAAACTGTTAAATCAGTATGTAAAGGCTGGTAGCCGTCACATTTCTTGACTTTTCCTGTTTATAAATCAAAACCGCAGCTAAAATGAGCTTTTAAGTTTTGTCAACCCCCTTCGGCGCCCGGTGACATATTTACCCCCCCCCCCCCCCACGCCTCTGCCCCCGCCTGAAAGTTTCAATTGCCTTCCCCCTCCCTTTCTCCCCCGAAGAAAGACATACGCGGCGGCGGGGTTGGTGTGTGTGAAACGGCAGCTATACAAGCTGGTTAGTATAATAACTATTAGATAATAAAAAATACAAGGACTAATGTCACACACAGACACACGCCTATATATATATACACTTTTTGTATATACATATATATATATATATATATATATATATATATATATATATATATATATATATATATATATATATATATATATATATATATATATATATATATAGGCCTATATATATATATTAGTGTTCGTGTGTTTGTTTAATGTGTGTGTACTATACACAAATGTATAAAAACTAAAAACTGTTAGAAAGAGAAGACGAAAGCATCTCTATTTGTAAACACACATCTGTGTATTATACAAATGTGGTAACAGATAGTGAATAATATAACAACTAAAAACTACAAGAAAAAGAAGAACACATGCAATTATTTGTGTAAACACACATGGATAAAGGGCCATACGTAACACAACACAGAAAGAACACCGCCATTACTCATTTCACTGGCGAGAATATTTTCCTAGAAAATGGATGTAGGTCACAGCGACAGATGTTGTGTTTACAATAGAGCTGTGTTACGCTAAAGTTATAGTCAATATAGATGGCGCGCTGTTTTGGGTCTAAGTGAGGCCAAGTCGATTCAGTGTTTTGTTTAGGGATACTGCACGTCAACTTTACCCAACTCAAACTCCGGGAGAAATACAAAATATGTACGAGAAATGTAAAACACGTCTATCAGAAAATGTATCTCCATACAGGGATAAATGGTGCGTCGTGGCCTAGTGGTAGAGAGCTAGACTGCTAACATGAAAGTCTCGAGTTCGAACCCGGGCTCAAGTCAATAGAAAGGTGCTGCGTCCACCCAGCTCTGATGGGTACCTAACTCACGTTATAGAAAAAAAAGACGGCTGGGTAAAATGCTGACCACAATATCCATTTATATGCCAAGGTTTCTTAAACAGATGAGCTCTACTTCATCTGCCCCATGTGTCTTGGATACGGACGGGACAAGATCATTCTGGGATAAAGTGACCCTACCCCTTCTCTAACCGGACGCTTCACGTCCTCCCCCCCCCCCCACTCACCCTTATACTTTCAGAGCAAAATTTCTGAAACAAATCCTGAGTTGATTATGAGCGCTAAATTGGCCTACACCTTTGTTTGCATTATGCGGGCGTAATATTATATCCGTATTATCCGTATCTATTCGTTAATCCTCACCATGGCCCAAGCGCGGAATGTATCATTCGCGTTAGCAGCTATGCAGGGGAAATAAATTAAACTGCACGATATTACGCTGCATTATCATTATTCGTGTTTTTTTTCTACCTAGCTTAAATTATTCTAAACCAAACTATGTCAAAATAGTGTGTGAATTGCGAGTAAAAAATGAATTGTAATGGAAAACAAAATGTACTACATAAACAAAATGTGTAAAAATAAACAAATATAACATTTTATATTCAACTGTGTTTTTAAATTTACTATTTTAACATAACAGTAGATCAATTATATTTTCAAACACCAATTAATAATTAGTATTTAGAAGGCAGTTATTCAATTTAAAAAAAATCTAATCTACATAAGTAGATACACAAATAGCACTCACACGCAAACACGCACACAATCATGAACACGTAAAACACATTAACGCTGCATTCGTCATCTCAAAAAACGTCATTTACGGGAAGAGCAAATTTTCCTTACAATCGGATTTTCCTGGAAAAGAAAACGCGACACGACGAACAACAAACCAGGCCTATGTGTCCTACTGTTTAAGTTGACCTATATTTTAATTATGCTCCCTTCTGTTAATTAATACAACACTGACAGAATCCTATGTAAATATAGGTTAACAATTTAAGTATTTAAGGTGTTTAGAATAAAATAAGTATTTATAACCAATTAAGATTTTATTGAATACAATTGCTTTTCTTTTATAAAAATAATGAACACTTTTCAATTGTTAGATATTGATTTTTTTATACATTTGATTTAAACTGCATTCCGTATCCTTGATGATGCGTCGCAATTTTATAAAATATAAAAGTTTTAAATTTGTACTCACCAATTTCCTTCGCACACACCTACAAGTGGTGAGTGCTGTGTTTGACGTCAACTGACCGTAAGCTTGAGATGTGAGTAGAGTTGTGCGCTGATTTGCTCAGGTATTGCACGTTCACATGGTCAGGTATATGCAAGCTGTCACGTGATTCAGGCGACACGTGCATGCAACATGTTCAGAAAATAAATTGAGTGACGTTTTGCACAACTTGCTACAAGAAAAACGTATATTAAAGTGGAGTCCGCTGTTGTCATGTAATAAGTGGCTTAGCTGTGGGGGAGGGGGGGGGTTGGGGGATTGGAGTAGTGGGCAAAGGATGGGGGGGGGGGTAAAGATGCCATTTGGGCTGACCGTAAAAGGGGCGCCCCAAAGAAGAGGAAAAAAATTTAAAAGCTGTCTGCAAGTTGCACTATTGAAATATACACCAAGTTAAAAAAAATAAACTGCTACAAGGATTTACATACTGATTTAGCTGGGTTTTTTTTTACTTTTATTGTGGAACAATAAATACCTATTAGTTTCAGAGACAGGTAACAGACGTTTTTTTTTCAATATAAATTAATAGGATCAACACGGCATTGGTGAGTAGACATGTCATTTTACACTTGAAACACCGTTGTATAAACGCGTAATGTACGACTTCTCCAGTTTTGTGAAGGAGTGACGCGTTATTCATAGTCAAATGCTAACTTTCTCTCAACTTCAACCGCGAGAGATCCCAGCCTTTTGTTTTTATTAGAATACATATGGTCTGGGTCCATTGTATTAGAGAGAAATATATTTCACGCTTTATTATATCAGTCTCTAATCAACAGAATAGCAGACGGTCGATGGGGTCGGGGTGGAACAACAAAGTGGCCAAGACGAATTGCAGTTACAAAACAATAGTACGCAATAAAGATTACAATACTTCAAACAAGCTTCTGTCTCTGTCACTCAATGACGTCATAAAAAAATAGAAGAGTATACCACTCACGTATCCAAGAGGTTAGGGGCGGCACTTATGCTTTTATCAGATTCATCTTCTTCGTTCTTAATTTTAGCCTTGGAAGGGATTACCTCCAGCACAATTAAGTATACGTGTCAATTGGTTAGGCGCCATTGAGGCCATTGACTGCAATTTCAGCCTGCTTTTTATTTTGGATTTTCTTTCATAGCCCTTTTTCCAACCAAGAACAAACTACAAGGCAGCAGTTGTTTGATTTTGGAGTTGTCTCTTTTAGAAAAGTGGCTGTCTCCAGCTAATGAGCCTCATCTGCCCGAGGGTTAGAACTCGAGACTTTTCGGTTTAGCAACCATGAGCTTTACCGACTCGAACACGGCAACCCCTAGAATCTACTAAAGGAAACCTAACACAAGAGAGAACAATTTTAAAATGTCATTATATTTGATTTTATTTCTCTTGCTGCAGTAACACATTATTTTGTAACCGAACATATTATTATTTGTGTTTTAAATATGTATTCCTCAATGTGACACCATTTAGGAGGGTGACAAAAAAGCAAAAAAAAAATTGCAAGATATATTGAATAAATATTTTTTGCCAGTTCAATGAAAGGTTAATTAGAGTTTAAAAATATTTTAAATACATAACGACCATCGCTTCTGTGGGGGGGGGGGGGGGGGGGAACCATGACGTAAACATACAAACTATAGAATAAAGAAAACAATGTTATACCCATCTGTATTAACAACCGACTATAGATAAACATCATTAGTATTAAATGTGAACACTTTTTACTTGGGGTGACAACAAATGCAAAATGTACAGATAAAAAAAAGGAGGATGTGACAACATGAGATTGGTGCCGCATCGGGTGTCACTCGACCTAGCGACGCCACTGGGTGGAAATAATTATCAGCTTTAAACACGTAGCATCTTCAGACAAAGGGCCCAACCACCAAGACTTCCACTCTGGAGTTGAGTCTTAATGCTTTTGGCAAGGAGCCAGATCTCTTAAGCAAACTCCCCCTTCACACTGCTAAGAACATCCGTTTTCAGTCAGAGGATGTGGCTAAGATGGTAAAGCCAATACATAAAATGCTCACCGCTGACAGTTGGCTCGTACGTTGCTTTACTGGCATGCCACAATATGCTAATGAGAGCATACATGCAAAGATTTGAACACGTATATTAAAACATATCTCTTTTACGGTTTATAAAATACTCTAATGATAAGTAGACAATTATTGATGGTTCTTTCATCATGTAACCTAATGGCAAATTTTGGTAGCTGATGTATTGCACCAAAACTTTACATTTGTTTAAAAAAAAGCCAACTATATTAATGAATTAAATGTATCAGCCTTTTTTACATCTATAAATCTTATAGCATAGAAGGCCTATTAGTGTCACAATACCAATTACTAAACTAGCTTTTAGTGCTTTTGATTTTGTAGACTTCGAAGGATTTCGAAGATGCATTAAAATTGTCAAAATTGGGGTCAACTGTTCTATGATCGACTCATTCAAATTTATTGTAATTAATTTTCTGTGTATGAGTTGCACTTTCCTAATCAACACATCATTGTCTTTTAGGACGAATGTGCAATTTAAAAGTATTTTGTTCGATCTTCTCAAACTAGTCACATCTTCCTCATTCGCGGATCCACGGTGTATCAACTGCGAGGTAGCAGCTATCATTTCGTCCAAATAATTTCTGACACATCCACACAGTTTCGGGGGATCTTGTTTTAAAATTTCTTGTCCCTTCTCCTTAAAATTGTCTGCGAATGTTTTGATTGTGTAAGCTCCTTTTTCATGTAATTTAAAGCCTAGTAACTGTTTCACTGCCTGTTCCTTTTTGATATCATAGGGTACGCCCCTGTTATAGAAAAGCACAACTCTATTACTACACTCTTGTATTAATGTTTTTAGTAAATCTGTTTTTTACACCAGAGTTGAAACGGAACAACTCCTTCTTCTTCTCTTTCGTTATTTAGATCAAAGTTATCCCCTTGAGTCATTATAATAATACCATAATCTCGAAGAACGTTTTCACCGAAAATATATTTAACTTTCTTCACAGCTTCTTTGTCTTTGTCAATATCTACAGCCCCGTATTTTAAAACCAAACAAAAGGCATGTACTCCTTCGGGGCAGATTCTCATTAATTCCGGTATCCGGATTACAGTGTTTTCTCGATCCTGGACAGCATCACGATCCATAAAACCTGGAGTGTCAACGACCTTAACCTCACAATCTATTCGTGTTTTCAACTCAACTGCTACCTCATGGGTACATGATTTACTATTGTCACTGGTTGGAAAAACCACCTTTCCTAAAATAGAATTCCCACAAGCACTTTTGCCATTACCAACCCTACCAATCAGTGCAAGTGTAATATTTTTTCTGCTTGGCGAGGCCATGTGGGAATCATTCTGTTGAAAATACAATTTCAGAATTATTAGAATATTAAAAAAACATATTATAGAAGATATTTATATAACGGTAATCAGTGATCATTTTTAATGAATATATATATATATATATATATATATATATATATATATATATATACATATATATATATATATACATACATATATATATATATATATATGTATATATATATATATATATATATATATATATATATATATATATATATATATATATATATATATATATATATATATATATATATATATTTATATATATTAAAGTTGTATTTGATTGCAGCTAACATACGTATGATTTTAAAACTGTTTCCTATCAATCTGTTTTTTTTTCTTTAACTTTTAATACAAGTGAAATTGGACAATATTATTTAAAAAAATAAAATAGAAAAGATTTACTTTACTCTCATTTTAGATTCCGATAAATTGTTGGTAGAATAATGATTATTCCTTATTGTCACTCTTAATTTACTTAATTAACTGTAAAACATGTTTCAATATTAATATGTATTTTAAAATGTTTCAAAATGTTTATATTTGTTAACATTAAAAAATACAAAACAGTTCCTTTAAAAACAACTTTAAAACACAGTAATCGTGAATTTGTTTTTCTAGTACACTAAAACTGTTTTTATTGATTGATTAAGATTAAGGAGATGTAACTCTTTCGTAGTTGTTAGTAGGTAAATCGAAGAATATTTTAAATTTCCAGATTCTTCTTTAGAATCTAAAAATGCATGCCCATATTGTTAGAAAAATGTAGTCTGATTTAATTATAATATTGAAATTACGGTGATAATTTTTTTGAAATAAAACTATCAGTATCTAACGGATGCTAGTATTAAAGTACCAACAGTTATAAAATTTGAAAATGTAACAGTAACACTAATTTTTAACACATAAATAAAATATATTCATTAGCTTGTCCTTACATAAAATTTACAGACGCAATTATTCATATTGTCATACATTTACCCCTAAAGTAAAAGAACAAAGAAATCTAAAACTTACCGATAATGCTTTTTTGATAAACGATCTGAATTTTATCTTCTTCACTACAACATTACCAGCTACACAGCGGGAGCAAGGGAGTTAACCAGCACGGTGAATCTAAAAATAGATCTGGTTTTCCCTGACGTGTCTTCTTGAGTTGTAAATTAAACGTTTCTAATTGAAGCAGACAATCGCTGTTTTGTTTTTTACATGATAGTGTTTTATCATGTACACAAACAAAAAGTAAGTTCGTAAGATTGGAGATGTGTTTCCTAAGCACATGTAGACAAGAAATTATTGGCGTACAGCCGTGCTATGTTGGACCTGAAAACGTAGAGACATAGACAAAGAGCAGTGGCGTAGCGAGGGGGGCAGAGTTTCTTCCAGGCATCTCTTCGGGGGGGGGGCGAGGCCCCCTAGAAAAATTTTTACCGCCCCCCCCCCCGAACGAAATGAAATTTATATAATTTATATAGAAAATATATACTTTTAACAGTGCCCGCCACCCCCCGAAGAAAGTCTACCGCCCCCCCCCCCCCCCGAAAAATTCAAGTGCCCCCCGGAGAAAAAAGTCTGGAAGAAACACTGGAGGGGGGGAGGTGGGGGTGCGGACCGCACCGTGTGACACCATTTAGGGGGTTAAACCAAGGCAAAAAAAAGAGTAAAATATATAGAGAAAAATGATAATTCCACTTAAGTGATTAATTCGAGTGTTAAAATGTCTTTTAAGAGCAAATTTGACAAATCCCGACAAGGGTGGAGGGGGGAGGGTGCAAATAGAAAGTTCGAGGAGGAGGGGGGGGGGGGTGTAAATCGAAAATTGGAAGTTTGTCCCCGGGCGCCGGGAAGGGTCGCTACGCCTCTGGGGATGACACCATTAAGTGTCGCACCGGCGGGTGACACCCGACCTCGCTACGCCACTGACAAAGAGGCCTGAACTGTGTACACTTTTAATCATAATATAACCTTCACAGTGAGAGTCAATAGATTGCTTTCCTTTCAAATTGGCAACTATCATGTTTTGTTTTTAAAAAAACAAGACTATAACCTACTTACATATACTGACTTATCCGTGCCAAATGTTAAAATAAATGTAACAAATAGACAATGCAAACCATTATAACAACATGCATTTAAACAAGAAAAAAGCTGACTTTTTTATATTATCGTGTACATTCAGTTGCATTATTTTATTCAAATGTCTAAACTTCATTGTATTACTAATACATTAAGGATGTGATAGCAACTGTGAACACAATACAAGAAGTTTAGCATAAATGTGTTTAATAGTAATATTTCATAGCTAAAACATCAAATTTAGCAAAACAGAAAATCATAAAGGTTTTGTTACAATTTGTTAATACAATGACGCGCTACATTTTTATGAGGAAAGCCTGCGCTGAAATAAACGATTAGAGAAATTCAATTAAAATAGCACGTAACATAACTTTGGGTTTTAATATATCAGACGTGTATGCTAATGTTTGTATCTACTAGTATACCCATTTATGCATAGTTTTGTAAATATTTGTTCTCTAAATGAAAATTGCGTGAACTGGTACTCAATACAAGTGCAGTATTTAAAAAAACGTAAATTAAACAGCCCCCCCCCCCCACAACAACATTACACCACCAACATGCCTTATCTTGTGAATTAAACAGGTAAAAAAAACACCACCCACATACCTTATCTCGAGAATTAAACAGCCAAAAAAAATAACATCACCCACATGACTTCAGATTACCTATACTCTACACTCCCAGCTAAAAACAAGTTAATTAAAAAGTCTAGTGACATTTAAGCGCAATTTCCTTATGTTATCTAAAAATAGCTCTGTCGTAGCGTAAATCAAGAACAGGGTTAGTAAAACCTTTGGTTAAAATACATGTTTTATTAACAATCGAGTTACATGACTAAAAACCATTGCGCGCCTAGCTACTGAACGTGATGACGCAGCCATTGAACGTGATGGCGAAGCTATTGAACGTGATGACGCGTGTGGTGTGGTTGGATAAAAATGCCTACTAATTCGGTCCAAATTTAATTAATTAAAATAAATGTGTGACGGAACGAAATGATATTTTTGAAAACTTTCTTCGGCAATATTGTTCTAAATTATGGCGGGAATCGATTGGTATATGTTTCAAGTCGCTAAGTAGTCTGGTTGCCGAGATATAGGCCAAAAACTGCATTTTTTCGAGGTTTTTTGGCTTTTCCGGGAAATCCATGAAAGAAACCCGGAATTTTTATGGCCTATGTTCATCCTCGTAACTTGCTTAACATATTTGCTTTTGGAACTAGTCCTCGATATTGCTTCGTTGAGGAGGAGATACGACTTAAAGCTGCGGACACACATTCATCCATTCATCCATCCAGAAATGACGGGTTAATAAACGCAATTCTCCAGAATGGAAATTGCGCTAAAAATTAAGCGTGTCTAGCTAAAATTAATAAATTAATAAAAAGAAGTTTAGACGTATCTGCTTGAAAAGATTCACAGTCGTATTTGTACGTTTTCATTTTATTTCTTAGTCTTTAATGAGATTTTAAAACTAGTGAGTGTAAAACGGATACATATTAAACGGGTGACAGCAGATAATTAAAAAATTTGGGAAAAATTTAAAGTATTGACAGCTGGCGCAATTAATGAAAGCAAACAATGGAAACAGATGACAATGCACACAATATAAGGGAAAGTAAATGATACAATATATGTGAAACATGGTACATTTTAAAGAAATGACAAATGATATCATAAATGAGGTTTCATAATGTATCGTGCCTAAATAAAACCATCATAAATACAGTTAGCCTGAATTACGGGAACGGCGTAGCCTAGCGGTAGAGAGCTAGACTACTAACCCAACAGCCTCGAGTTTGAATCCGGGTCAAATCAGTGCAGTCTCTGAGTCCACTCAGCTCTGATGAGTACCTAACTTACGTTAGGGAAACAAAGGCGGCTGGGCAGATTACTGACTACACTATTCCTTTCATAGGCAGATGTATGTAAAGTAAACAATCAGACCTTGTGCACTAAATAAAAGCTTATAATTTTAACTATATAATTCATATACATTTTTTGAAGACCACCGGTTTGAAATTTTATAATTTGTTTACAAACTAAATTGATCCTCCTAGCGAATGCTTATAAAATATTAACATAAGAAACACAAAAACATACAGTAATACTAATTAATATGTAATTGTAAAGGTGGTTTGGTTTTGTCTACTTAAAGGCATAATAGAGTTGTTATGATACATCAAGTGAAAACAATTTTACATATAACTATGGCTGTCTTCTTATTCTTTTTTTATAAATTTAAGTGTTGGAAGGGATTCCTTCCAACTTAATTAAATATTTCGTGTGATCTTGTTATGCGTCATATAGGCCGTTGACTCCGATATCAGCCTGATTTTCTTTTTGGATTTGCTTGCATAGCCTTTGTTCAACCAAAAACAAACTACAAGACAGCAGTTGATAATAACGTATACAAAAAGTAAAATGTATACTATATCTAACGAAACAAAAAATGTCGGACTATAGAAACAATATCCAATAATACAGCAGAAACAAGAGCCGATTTAATTTTGATTCACAAATGATTTGTTGATTTCACTCATTCCTTGTCAGGTACTTGCATTAGATCTAGATTTATAGTAGATAAATCAATCTGGACAGTAAACAATAGCATATGAACTTAAATGGGCATAACAAAATTTCCGTTTATTAACAAAACACCCTAATCTCTAAATCGTCTTTTACGCCTAATTTTAGTTAGCCATGCCTTGATTTATACTTTTTTTGTTTGTAATGTTGAATTATATACACACATAAGACATCCTTTACCAAAAATGCAATGCTCGTGTTTACATTCTTGATAGCTAAGTTTATTACACCATTTAAGCAGAAATGTACATAAGTATAGAAATACATGTATTAAATTACATGATAAAAAAATTCATAAAAAACGTTTTAATAACAAGCTCTTACGTAATACTGCACTAAAAAGTAGAAAATAAATTATAGACTACTATTTAAATTACTATAAAGAAAAGCGTGGGTAACTTCAGTACCTATTGGATACCTTTACTAAAATTTCAGAAGAGACACACGCTTTTCTTTATAGTAATTTAAATAGTAGTGTATAATTTAGCTTCTACTTTTTAGTGCAAAATTGATTTATACTTAAAAGCTTGTTATTAAAACGTTTTTTATGAATTTTTTACTTTCTCGATTATACTAAGTATAGAGAATGTCTTGTAATCGTGCAATAAAAAAAATCGAGATTTTTACAAATCTCGACGATTTACATCTCACTGATACGGAAAAACATAATTTTGCAATCTTGTCCGTATTTCTGTGTGTCTGTCTGTGTGTGTGTGTGTCTGTCTGTCTGTGTGTAAACACGATAACTTGAGTACTTTTACAGTTAGGTTGATGAAATTTCATATATAAGTATTATATCGAAATCGTAGATCCTTATCAACTTTTGAGCAATTTCCGATAACCGGAAGTGGCACTTTTTCTACTTTGAATTTTTTTAAAAGCCTATAACTTGGGTACTATTTCAGATAGATGAATGAAATTTCCCATGTAAGTAAAAGATCTAATTTTCTACCTTCTGTTAAATTTTGAGTAATTTCCGTTGACCGGAACTACTAATTTACGCTATTTCCGATTTCTCAAGAAACGCATGTAAATTTATAAAGTACTAATAATATTGCGCACTATTATGCACTTTTTTATTTGGCGTTCACTTGGTGTGTAATTCTTTTGTCTACGAGATTTTATTCTATTTTTAAAACTTTAAGTATTTAAAATGGGTTAAAAATCATGTCTATAGCCCGAGTTCCCATCCCCTGTTGTTTTATATAAGAATATTCGAGAAAGTTTAGGGGAGATCACTCCCGGTTTATTTATCATGTAATTTAATACATTTTTTATTTACAATAGTGTTACATGACTTAAAACCATTGCGCGTCTATTGAACGTGATGGGGCAGCTATTGAACCTGATGGCGCAGCCATTGAACGTGATGACGCGTGTGGTGTGGTTGGATAGACATGCCTACTAATTCGGTCCAAATTTTAATTAATTCATAAAAAATTAATTAGGCATCCAATTAAGTCATATTTAGTTTCAGATGGCATTGTCTTCATGTCTTGACCTACGTGCCAACTGTGGATCGTATCGGTCAAGTAGAAGTGTCTGAATTTTCGCTCCGGCGTTTCGATCTAGACAGACAGACGATTGACGACAGACAGAGGAAGTGAGTTAAATAAAAGCTTGTAAAAATCGAATCAGATTGTGTCTCTTTGGCAGCTCAATCTTTATGTCCGGCCTTTTCCTTCAATTTCCTTTTACTTTCTAACTTCTTGTGAACTATATCAACCAGCAATGTCATTAACCCTGTAACTGAAGCTCCTGCTGTAGCCGATGCACCTGCAATTTGTAAAGCTATCACTCCAAAGCCTAATCCAACTCCTCCAGTCAAAATGCCGGCAGTAACGACTATTACAGCTGTTATCAATGCTACTGTTTTTTTGGAGATCGGTGGATTTTTAAGATCCTCTAACAGTACTGCTATTTCATGTAGCTGCTCATTGATTGGTTTATTTAGGTTAATTATAACCAGCTTTCTTTGAATTAGTTGAACTTTTTTAATCAACTTTTCTTTGATCTGAACCTTTTCAACTGTGTTAAGTATTTTATTCAAAAGTTCTTTGATAGCCTCTTTCAATCTTGTCAAATCTTCTTCAGTCGCAGCATTGCGTTTTTTCAGATCGGACACATCCTTCATTATTTCACCCAAATCTTGTTGTAACTCTAAACTTAACTTTGGGATGTTGTGTTTTAAAATTTCTTCTTCTCGCTTCTTGAAACAAGTTTTAAAGTTCTCGCTCGTGTAAGCACCTTTTATCTGTATACTTTTGGCATACTTTAGAAGTAGCTTCACCGAATTCTGTCTTTTGGATTCATACTTGTCTCCTTTGTTATAGAAAAGCACAACTCTATTATTACAGTCATTCATTAGTGCTTTTAACTCACCCGTCCGTTGATCACACCATTGATGAAATAAAATGTCTTCATGATTTAAATCAAAGCTTTCCCCCTTTGTCATTATAATAATTCCATGATTTCTTAAAAAATCTGCACCGAAAATTTCTTTTATTTTCTCCACAGCTCTTATTTCTTCCTTATAAAACCTAGCCCCGTATTCTAAAACCAAACAAAAGACATGAATACCTTCTGGGCACACACTCATCACTTCAGGAATCTGGATGATGGTGCTTATTATGTCTTCCTTTTTATCCGAATCAACATAACCAGGCGTGTCGACCACTTTAACCACCAGGTTATCATATGTAACCCATTGAACATCTACCATCAATGTACACGTTTCCGCTTCATCACTCTTAAAATATGGCCATCCCAAAATAGAATTTCCAGTAGCACTTTTGCCTTTTCCAGCTTTGCCAACCAACGCCAATGTAATTTTCAGCTGTTCACAAAATGCCATCTTGAATCTTTAGATTGGAACTACAAAATAAAAAAAATGAAAGTTATTAGTTGCATTATATTGATTTTATAATTATATTGCAAACAAAGTAACTTTAAAAACGAAATAAGCATAAATTAAAATATAACAATGTTTTTTATATGTTTTCAATTATTATTCTTATATTCCAAAGTTTAAACAGATATTGGTACCAGAATAATATTAATAAAGAAAATGTGACTACTGGAGCAACAAATATTATCAAGAAATAAATTTAATTTTTAAAATTATTACCTTAAAAACTAATCGTTTATAAATAACCTAGCGTACTTGCCCCGCGAGTTACTACAAGCAATAAGGTATTTTAAAACTCGTGACCTTGTTTTTGAGTACTGAGTTATTTAAATGTAAAACAAGGTAGGCACTATATGTCTTGGATCACATTTATTGGGGCGCAGTTTTTATCACACATACTGATGTTGTACGTTAATCACCCTCCGTAATAGTGCAGTATAACACACCTCTGTGTCCACTGATATGTCAGGGGCGTTTCGGCGTCTCTAGGATGCCACTAGTTACACTACCTTAGGGACGCTGCTTCTATTTAATCAGCTAAAGTTGTATGCTAACTCTTTAAAACAAACGTTTATGTCATAGTGCACCTGCTAAGAAGTAGTCAACGATTGCAGTAGCCCGACGTATCCATAGTGTATCGCGAAATAAAAAAAATAGGTATTATGGCGCTCACAAGAGAGTCCGTGGCGCATATTCCTAAACTGCCTGACGCGGTTTAGTAAACGATTATAGTAACCTAACGTATCCATAGTTTATCGCACTTTTTAAAACAATTGTAGGCGCCCAAAAGCACCTTTACCTGACGTCGTTAGAAAACACCCTAGGAGTATTCATGTATATATAAATAATATAATATAATATATATACAGGGGCGGAACTACCATACCGCCAGACCCCGCAATGCCGGGGGGTGGGGGGGGGGGCCCAGGACGTTTAGGGGCCCAGTTCCGACCAAAAAACAATGATTTTTTTTTCAAAAATTAAGTTTTTCATGCATCTTGAAAGTGGTTTTGTAAAAATAAAAAAAAACAAATAAAAAAAACAGGTCTACTATAGCAGAGATTGTTGCGTAGAAAAATATTTTAAAATCTACAAAAGCTATAGTTTGAACGGTAGGCAAACATCCACACTAATTCCATGACTTACTGCCTACTTTAAAATAGGTATGCCCACGAAGCTCATTTAAATAGTTGTACTATGTATATTAAAAAGCAATTGATTCTCTTAATTGTTATTTAAATAAGACGTACTAAACAATAATATAGCTATAAAAATCAATGTTTTCAAAATTGATATTATATAAGCCAAAAAAGAAAAAAAATTAACATAACGCGAGAAACCTTTCACGAATCAAGCTTACGACTTTATATATTTTTGACCAACATGGATAGTAATGGTCATGATTATCTCTAGCCCAAGATGAATTAGGACCAAATTTGTCTGGTTTGTTCTCTCATAATGGTTATATATTGCAATGAAGTAGACTAAATTACTCAGTTAGGATATAGGTTTTATATATATGTATATATATATATATATATATATATATATATATATATATATATATATATATATATATATATATATATATATATATATATATATAGGGGGGCCCTAATTTTTTCTTTGCGGGGGAGCCTTTTTTTTCTAGTTCCGCCACTGTATATATACATTGAATATATTTATATATGTATATATATATATATATATATATATATATATATATATATATATATATATATATATATATATATATATATATATATATATATATATATATATATATATATATATATACGAGGTATAAAAAAATAAAAGTAGGCTCGACACGTTCATCCGCGTGCCATGAAATTTTGGGGAGTAGATGAGAATACTCCCGAAAACCTTTCGGTGGACAAAAAATCTCTACTGTGTAGCGCCCGAAAGTGTGCGATTTTTATTTCTACAGAGTTTGGCGGTCAGAATTCCAGAGGGGCTATCGTAGCACTTGGTATCCGTTATTCATTAGCCCTACATAGCCGGAAAAGGGTTAAACTGCAACAGACGCAGTCGCTGGTGCCCCCTGTGATTTTGTAACCCGAATCGCCCTGGGCTCCCAGGATTAAATTATCCGGGGGGAAAGGGGATGACGTTGGTAAAAGTATATATTTTCTATATAAATTTTATATTTTTTATAGAGATTTCTATATAAATAATATTATTTTCGGTTGGGTGGGGGGGGGGGGGGGGGCAGAGACGTTCTACGGGAAAAGGGTGGCCTTTCTCTCCCCCGAATAGAAAACTTCAAATTTTTGATGAATTTAAAGGCATTAAAATTAGTGTTTTTAACCCCTTAACGCTGACTGTCGCGTTTTAGCGCATTTGAAAATTCATAAAATATCAGTTTGAAAAAATACACTCTTGATTTTTAGCTGAGTACCCCAAAATATGGTAGAAGATTATTAATTCATTGTTCGTTGGGCTTAAAATATAATCTTTTATGAATGGCGGAATTTTTCAAGATAGCAATCTTTGTCATAGACACCAAGATTTTAGTTTTTAGAAATTATGTATAGTAAGTAACCATTAAGTTTTAAAAACAACCAGTACCTTATGTATTATTTCCATTACATTCAATAATAATTAATGCTAATTAATAATAATTAATGCTATACCTCACACTATTAGAATATCAGCTTTTAAACAAGGTCAGTAACTCAAAATGAAAATTAGCTGTCACATTTTAATGTAAGTCCTGACTTACAATGTGGAAACATTCGCCATACAGTAGCCAAGCTAAGAGAGGGAGGGTGTGGCGGCCGCCCCAGGCGCCAACCCTAAGGTGCGGCCAAAAGTGGTAAAAAAAAATGCAGTTGATCATTCTAAGCTGAAGTATTGAATTAAACACACTCAAAGTTTGGCTCCAAACCCAAAACTGACTGGTAAAAAGAGATATAGTTAATTTCAAACGAAAGACTAAAATGTGGAAAATAGAACACATATAATATCGTTTATTAATATAGTTTATATTAACAAATGGACGAAAAAAAATAGCAAAATAAAACAAAATAAAACAAACTAGCTTTCAAGCGACCAAATCTTTTAATAAAGAAAGCAAATTAGTTTCTTTTTCTTGTTTTCGGTGCATTTAAAAAGTTCGTATTATAAAGATTTTGATATGATTTTACTAGATTTGGGGGTCTATGTTTATGTGACGTAGCTTTACATAGGGTAGGAGGGGGGAGTTAAACATTTGCAAACATGCGTGACTTTATTCATGAATGACCCATAAACCCACAATGACATGATGAATTTTTACTAGTGATAAAGTTCGTCTGCTCGTTTAAAGTGAGGGAAGAAATTAACACATGCAAGGAAAACAGTCGTCCCCCCCCCCCCATCCCCGAAGCGAAGCCTGAAAGAATCTATCAGAATGTAAGCAGATTGTTGGGTACTTCAATAGGTATCTACCAGCACAGGGGTAATTTGAAGAAAAATACATTTTGCTCTATAAAATTAAACATATTAAAACAAACTCCAGTTAACACCCCAACAGTTGCTAGAACTATGGCTATAAACAGTTTTGTTTTGCAGACATTCTTGGCTTTTTTTTAGCTCCTTTAACGTTTTTATTATCCAAATGCTTTAGGGAAGATAAAGCTAATTTTGATATCTTGTGTTTCAAAAGTTCTTTTTCACGCTCCTTAAAAGATTTTTCGAATTCTTCGCTTGTGTACACACCTTCTCTACTTATTTCGGAGGCAAAGCTTAGTTATTGTTCTACCGCTTTTTCCCTTTTCAAGTCGAATTGCCTCCCCTTGTTATAGAAAAGGACAACTCTGTTATTACATTCATTAATTTTTTTTAAATTCATCTGTCTGTTTCTTACACCACTGTTGAAATAAAAAGCCTTCACTGTCTTCATAATTTAGATCAAACTTATCACCTTCAATCATTATAATAATTCCATGATTTCGTAAACATTTTGTACCAAACAATTCTTTTATTTTCTTAACAGCTTTGATTTCTCTGCCACTGAATAAAGCCCCGTATTTTAAAACCAGACAAAAGGCATTTATCCCATCTGGACAGACATTCATTACGTCTGGCAAGTGTGAGGTAATGTTTTCCAAATTCTGATGAGCATCAACCTCCATAACACCTGGTGTATCTACAACTGTAATCTTCATATCCTTACGTGGGGTCGACTTTAAAATGGTCCTATGAGTACACGATTCAACATCGTCATTTGCTGTGAAACACGACATTCCTAAAATAGAATTACCTCAAGCACTTTTGCTATTACCCACCCTTCCAGTCAATGCTAGAGTAATGTTTTGTCTTCGATTAGATTCCATGCTCAAATCTGTCGGAAATTATAATAAATAAATTAAACGATGCTTTTTTTTAATATTAATAAACAGAGAAGATTAATAAACTAGTTTTATTTTTTCCGTTTTTTATCTTAGTGGTTTTAAACTGTTAAACCATTTTGTTATTTTTTTTCAAGCTTTTACTTAAATTCCTTTTTCTGTCTGTATTTCTTTTTTGTCTGTTGAAATAAATCTAAAATGCCGATCAAAATTTTCGAGCACATCTAACTGACCAAATAGTTTCAAACCTATGAAAATGCAATATGACCTCAAATTTGGCTTAATTGGAAACCTAAATAATTGT
Source organism: Physella acuta (assembly GCF_028476545.2). NCBI lineage: Eukaryota > Metazoa > Mollusca > Gastropoda > Physidae > Physella > Physella acuta. The sequence goes on from NW_026732505.1 coordinate 271,846, forward strand.
TATGAATTAATACAATTTTCCTGAAAAATGTAGGGGGCTCTACTATTTTATGCGCATTTTCATGTCTACTCTTCCGTCGATTCTAATCGTTTTTCTAATCTTTTAAAATTAATGTGGTTAATCTACCTATGAATAAATCAATAAATTAATTAACGTCTTTAAATAAATGTGTGATTAACTGTCTGTCTGAAAACAAAAATTGTTCTCTACCTACATACTATTTTACAGCTCTCCACATAGAGTAGAACCATTTACAATAGTCAATCAGACAAAGAAAAAAAATATTCAAACATGTAAACAAACTTGAGTTTTAGTAGTATATAGATAATGAAGGTCTGAAATTATCTTGATCTAGATAGAATTATCTAGTTTTTGCGTATCTCTTGCTAGATCTAGATCTAGATCTAGATCTAGATCTAGAATCTAGATCTAATCATTAGACCTATTCTAGCTAGATAGATCTAGATCTAGATAGATAAATAACAAAGATTTATATCAAGTATTTAAGGACTAAAAAATGTATTATGATTATAAAATGGATTGTATTTTTATCTAATTAATCTTTGGTATGTATCTAATTAATCTTTGGTTTGACCCAGATTCTAGATCTAGATCTATAAACAACTTGCTTTGCAACCTGATATTTTTAGAACTATAAATAACTTTCTTGGACAGATTGTAGAGCTAGAGAACTTTATTGTAAAACTAAATGAAAAAGACAGTTGAAAATTTATATAAGTGTTGGTACGTAAAAAACAGCAAACGGACGTATTGTTAAAGTTATGGCCGACAGAAAATTAGCTTTAGAACGCGTTAAACTTTTGAATGGGCCACTAAGTCAATGATGGAAGCCGCCATCTTATTGTACTAAAAAGTAAACAAAACTTGTGACGTCACTATTCAGTCAAAGAAAGCCATTGTTCTAAAATTTTAAAATTAATGTGGTTAATCTACCTAAGAATAAATCAATAAATTAATTAACGTCTTTAAATAAAATTTTTATTAACAGTCTGTCTCAAAACAAAAATTGTTCTCTACCTACATACTATGTTACAGTTCTGCATATAGCGTAGATTTTCTACAGTAGTAAATCAGACAAACAAAAAAACAAACAAAAAAAAACAAATAAATATTCAAACATGTAAACAAACTTGAGTTTTAGTAGTATATAGATAGATAAATTCACATGCGTTATTTTTTGAGAAATCGGAAATAGCGTAAATCACTACTTCTGGTCGGCGGAAGTTACTCAACATTTTATAGAAGGCAGTGGAGAATTAGATATTTTACTTATTTGTGAAATTTCATTTCTGTATCTGAAATAGTACTCAAGTTATAGGCTTTTCAAAAAAAAGACAAAATTCCCCTTCCGGTTATTGGAAATCGCTCAAAAGTTTATATGGTTCTACGATTTTGATATAATACTTAAATATGAAATTTCGTCAACTTAGCTGTAACGTTACTCAAGTTATCGTGTTTACACACACACATACACAGAGAGAGAGAGAGAGAGAGAGAGAGAGACACACAGACACACAGACATTCGGACAAGATTGCAAAACTATGCTTTTCCGACACAAGGAGCCCTAAAACGTCGAGATTTGAATTTTTTTTTTTTTTTTTTTGTACGATTACAAGACTTTCAGCGCTTGGACAGGGTGCGATTTGGCGCCACGGGCTAAACTGTGAGCACTATGCGTTTATGCTTGCATTTAAGTTGTGTTTATGTTATGAGTGTTGTGTTTGTTTTTTAGTTTGTGTTTTTTGCGTTTGTATTTGCATTGTGTTGGTGTTTTCATTTGTGTTTTTATTTGCGTTTGTTTTTTCTTTTGTGTTTGTGTTTGCATTGTGTTTGTGTTTTCTTTTGTGGTTGTGTTTTGTTTGTGTTTTCTTTTGTGTTTGTGTTGTGTTTAGTTTTGATCTGTTCCCAAGTTGGTACATTTAAAAAAGATTTACCGTGGCTGAGTATATGTATAATTGTATATGTATGTTTAGAACCATCATCTAAAAACTGACGCTATTATCCCTCTGAGTTGGTTCCCCCCCCACCCACTTCACCACCTAAAACGGGACACACCTAGGTATACGCTGGGTAGGATAATTGACCTAAAGTGACCGGACAGGGGTGAATGAAGTTGAACCCCTCCCCCTCCATCCAAACCCACCCCAACTGATGTGTTGGTACATTTGAGGAAACGCGTAATGACGTTCAAAGTACCTTGCCACCAGAATAATAGCTTTTGAAACAGGTAAAAGTCTTTAAATATTATTTTTGCAATTATCAGTAAATAGGTGTGTGTGCAATACAGTGATCCAATCCGTACCTTAACATTATTTTAAAAAAATGATCTTTAAAGAACAAAAAAAAAAAAACAATTGCTGATTAGAGAATGTGTGGTCTGAACTGTAAGACCTATGGTTTAGTTACATGTAGGCTATTATTTAAAATCTTCTACATAATAGGTTTAGTTACAAGGTAAAATAAAAAAGCGTGATTTTATTACCAACTCTGATTTTAAAAACTTACATTATGCTGTAAGATTTTAGCATTTATATTGACAATATATTAAATTCTGATTGTAGACTACATATTTATGTAAAAACGAATAAAATAAAGGTTCTTTACCACACACTAACGTAATTAGTGATATGTTTTGACATTAACAATTAAATTTGTAGAAATATATATATTTATATAAAAAGAATGATTATTTCCCCTAGAAATTTGTAGAAATATATATATTTATATAAAAAGAATGATTATTTCCCCTAGTTCGTTTGTTTTAATTTTCTAGGAATCTTTATGTCAAATTGTTTTTTTACAAGGAGTACAAAAAGATCGTGTTGCGTTCATTGTATGTATTTTTTTTTATTTTTTTATTTAGAGTGATAAATTGTTTAATTTTGTCGGCCAACATTGTGTGTACTTTTCTTATTTCTTCAGAGAACTTTCAATTTATTTTACATCATATCGAAGCAATGACATACAGCTAATATATATATATATATATATATATATATATATATATATATATATATATATATATATATATATATATATATATATATATATATATATATATATATATATATATATATATATATATATATATATATATATATATATATATATATATTTGTATATATAAAATGTTGGTAAAAATTTGAACCCCCCATGAGACGATCCTGGCTACGCCACTGCATAAAACTATATTTTATTTAAAATTTTAAAGTGCTGAAAAAAATGCATAAAAAACACACATTCCCTCGCGCACACACACAAACAAAACATACCGTGCAAGCTAAATAAAAGCACAACCATTACAAATTTCGTTTTCTAGAATTTTTCCCAGAAACTAGAAGTAGGTCACAGCAACAGATTCTGTGCTGACGTCAGAACAGTGTTGTGTGAGGAAAAAGACGGCTGGCTGTTTTATGTGGAGGCGTAGTAGGCTACACACCAGAAAGATACGCAACGGGGAAAAGCCCAACAGAAAAGAGCGCAAAAAAATGCGCAACGGAAAAAAGCGCAAACAGAAAAAAGCGTAAACAGAAAAAAGCGAAAATAGAAAAATGCATAACTAGAAAAAGCTCAAACAAAAAAGCGCACACAGACAAAAAGCGCAAACATAAAAAGCGCACACAGTAAAAACGCAATTACAAATTTGCGCACATCGGAAAATGCGCAAATAGAAAATACGCAAACAGAAAAAAGTGCAGACAGAAATTTGCGCAAGAAGAAAAATGCTCGAACAGAAATGTGTGCGAATATCAAGATGCGCACACAGAAAAATACGCACACTGAATAATTCGAACCTATATGGACTAGGATACACATTTATACATGTTTGTTAAGACTGCTGTGAGAAGGTCGTGTTTGACCTGACGTGATCTAATACCAAATAAGAAAACCACTAATATGATCATTTACATCACAAAGATATAGGCGATAATCGCTTGACACAATGCCATTATTTTCTTGTTCAATATTTATTCAACTACTATTCTCGTTTAAATAAACATAAAACTATCCTTGAGAACCCTACACAAGAAATGTAGGTATCGTTCATTGTAATATTGTATTCGATATCTGACCGATAGTTTAATTCTAAATACGATTCGAGCATCACATATCGCCTTAACATTATAAACTATGCAGGGCAAAACTAAAGTGACGTGATATAACACTCTATTGTGATCAGTGAAATAATCATTTCGGATCTTATTTTAGTCTTGTTAGCCTAAATTATGATAAAAAAAGGTGACCACATTTGGTTTCGAATAAGAATAAAAAAATATGTTCTAAAGGAAAATCACATGTTTTACATAAACATTATTTTTTAAAGTAAACAAAAAGTAAAGAAATTTTCATTTGCAAAAAAAAAAAATAGTATAACTCTGTATATAACACAACTGTAAAGAGCAATAGTATTTTCATATCCATCCCAACAAAGCAACACAATTGATTCATACTCCTCGACCTGTCCTATCTATACACTAAAGACAAAACATGTGCAGATGACCCCTTTCACCCACTTTTACAGCCACCACACACACATACACACATAAACAAAACACACACAACGATTGTTTATTCGTTAATTAAAAACGTCATTTCTGGTATAACCAATTTCTAGGAAAACATGCTTCCTGGAAAACGAAAAGCGTGACAAAGCCCAGCGAGCCATGCTAATTCATTGTACTGTTAAAGTTGACCTACATTTTAATAGTGTAACCTTTTTTTTTTCTTTTTTTTTTTGTAAACAAATGGCAACAATGTAAAATGTTCAAATGCAAACTTATTTGTGAATTGATGTAAATTCTTAGTAAATTAATCATCACTAATTACACTACTAAAAAGATCTAAAGCACAACTTAAAACGTCTTTTTAATTTTAGAATAACAATGTTTCGAAAATGTAAATTCGTAGTTTATTTAATCAGTTTAAAATAAACAGGCTGTGAGGGGAATAGTAATCAATGTAAACCAACAAAGAGCTGATAAAAACAAATTACACATCGAGTGAATAACATTTGAGAATTATTTTACAAAAATAAAGCAAAATTTCAAGGTTATGATATTTAACTATTCTTTAACTAGGCTTAAACTGTATTCACTTTATTTGATGTAGAGTCGTAATTATATCAATAGCAATGTGTGTTTTCTTTTTACTCACGAATTTATTTCCTGTGCTCACGCCGACAACACTGCTCAATGCTCTGTTTGACGTCAACTGAACGACGGCTGCATTTGCCAGAACAGTTTTGAGCTCATCTGCAGCTCGTCTGCTCAACCTGAGTTGCCAGCTAGCGTTTTTTTTTTTTTTTAAACCAAATGTGAATATTTTTTTTTTTTTTTAAGTTATGAAAGCTACATTCGCTTTTGGAATCAAAACAAACACCGACGATGAGTTGTTTTAAGTAAATTAAGTTTAAAATAACACATACAAATCTATATATCGTCCCCCCAGTATTATCTTGTTCTATCTCTCAAAATGTAGTTTTGAGAAAAACGCATCTGAAGTTTCATGTGGTCTGATTCTTATATTTAAACTGTTCCAATTAATTTTTTTTTAGATAAAATGTTAAAGGGCATTAAGCAATGAGCATCCAAGTTATTTTTATTACTTTATGTACCATTAGAAGACCATAATAATTATTTTTCACTTTTGAGATAGAACAAAATACGATGAAAGTGATCAGGTTTCAAAAATTGTATAATGTTCTAAGTCAAATTTTGTGTTTTTTAGGCAGTTATAATAGCTTTTCTAGAAGTATTATCTACTTTTTGTATGAGCAATGTCTTCTGGTTTTCTATCCTATTGTTCCCGGTCTTTACTTTCATATTTTTGATTACCGCAATGTGCAAAAAATATTTTTTGCACTACATTACAGAACAAGTAATATTTTAAGTTGTAAGTATGCTTTTGCATACAGAATTTTGATTTAATGTATTAATAAAATGAATTCACAAGTCAATAGATAGGTTCAATAGATTTTAATGTTTTAATTCTACACCATGAGCCGTTTAAAAAACAAAACAAAAAATAAATAACAAAAATAACAAGAACTTGTAATAATGAATATTGAGAAAATACATAAACTTTGTTTTTATAATCAAAACAGTTTAAGCAAAAATAACACTCGCCGACAGTGCTTTAAAAACGTACTGTTAAAGGCTTTGTAATTTAGAAATAGATGATAACTAGCCACAAAGAGTAGCCATAAATTTTCTGTCAATCTCTGGCATGTAGGGCATCATTTTTTTCAAATCCTTCTTTTTTTCTGCTGAAATTAGGGAGCCCACTTTATTCGACTGAATTGAAAACTCCGGTATACTGGGAGATGTTTCAGGCTTTTCTTTTCTAAGTGTTCTTTATAAGTGGGTTTGTGCATTAAAATGTAAAGTTTATTCTGTAACTTTGGGTTATCTGCATACATCAACATAATTTGATTTAGTCAGTGGCGAGTCTTGTTAGGGTGACACTCGGTGTGGTAACTGAGGGTGTCAACCCTCCACCCTCTTACAATTTTACATTTTTGGTTTTGTGTCACCCCTCTACCCTATAATTGTATTTTAAGATTAACTGGATAGATAATTATATTGACTGTAAATTTTAGTGTTTTTCACATTGGTGTCGCCCTCTAAATGGCGTCACGTGCGGATCACACCACGCCCCCAGCCTTGTGATACAACTGGAATTAAAGTATTAATACAATAAATGCAAATCTCATGAATTAGCTTAAAAAATAATGTATTAATTTTACACAATATACACAGCTCCCTAATTCAAAAACAACCAATCTTGTAATTTAATATATTGAGAATATACATAAACACTGTTTCTTTTCTCATAATGATGCTGCGCAACTTGACTACAGGCAGCGCCAATACCCATATCATTGACACTGCTTTACCAGGTCTCTGTTGTTTTTATTGTTCTCTTTCGCACTTCTCTGTGGATAGAAATAAAGATAGACTACATCAGTACAAAGTGCAAAAACAGAAGGACTTATTTCCCCCACCCCCCTCTGCTACACTAATACTAAACTGAAAACCAGGAATAAACTTATATTCATGGTTTTAAGACTAATAAGTTACTAACAATGAATTACTTTACATTTTGATCTGTAACAAAGACATTGTTTTCATCATCCATATATTGGAACACTTCCCCATTATGATTTTGATAATATATTTATACAAAGTAAACCCTACAGATACTATTAAACTACTATACTACTAAACAATACAATTAGTATAGGCGTATACTACGGTATACATTAACAATATTAGGCCTATTATTAATTAAGATATTTTAACAAACTTTGAACTAAATATGTGTAAAATAACACAGTTAAGACAACATATAAAAGATAAATATACTTACGATTCAGGATCTGGTAATTCAGTCAGTTTATTTGCATGACAACCAAAATCGACTAAAAGGTCTTCACACGCCGCCATTTTGATCAACGACGCACAAGTCACATGACTTACAGCTGATTTCATTGGCAGAATCGGACATAGAACATTATAATTCTAGCGTATCCAAGCAAAATTTATGCGTTAATTTTATATAGATTATATACTGTTAGAACAGAATCATATTATAAAATTGACATAGAACAATATTATACTGGCCAAATGCATCAACTTGTAGTTAGAACAATGTCAAATTGAAAAGTTTGGTAGGAAGCAGATGACTTAGAGTCACGTAGATAAGTGGAGATTGAACATAGTGCTTTTCTACATCATAGGGTCGAGTTTTTCGAAAAAATCAAAATTTGTAGTTAGAACAAGATAATACTGAGGGGACGATATATAATTCTCTTCTTCGAGCCGTTAGAAAACAAGCTGCAAGCGCCTCCTTGCAGTCCCCTCTCTTTCTCTCTATCACTATCACTACCATCCCCCACCCCACCCCAAAATTGTCTGGTGAGCGGTGTTCACTCTAAATTTTTACAAAGCTAAATGTTTACAAATCGTAGAGCCGTACAGCCGGGTTTCTATTAGGGGCAGATAATTCAGTTCGATTTTAAACTTACAGGAGGTAACTAAGAAATAACTAAGAGGAGGCTGCTTTCACGGGGGGTGGGGGGGGGGGGGTAGGGTCGGGGTTAGGGGAAAGGGGTAGTGTTTTAAAGCAAATATTTTCAGTGGCAGCATTGGTACTGTCGAATTCACAAATTATGAATTACTGAAAAGTAGAAAATAAAACAACTAAATAGCGGCGTATGATACGCTGCGGGTCGGCTCGTATATTATATTTTATATAGATAGATCTGGAATACACGTGTTTTTTTGACGTAGGACTAGACCCTGTATACTTGAATGTATAATAATAATTTTTTTTATAAAATATGAGATTTATAAAAGATTTCAATCGTAAATCTGAAATCAAGCCTAAATTAACTAAATTTAATTAATAAATATATATATAGTCTAGATCTAGATCTATATCTAGATCTAGAATCTAGATTTCTCGATCTAGAATTCTAGATCTAGACTAGATCTATGACTAAAAAAAGTCCTCTTGAAAATTCCGACTTAGACAGTAACATACGACATACAGTCATACAGGATTTTTTATTTTATTATAGACTTACGACTCTTAGAGTAGTATGCAGATCTAGATCTAGTTTCTTATATTTTACAGTGTAGTTGAGTCAGTAGCGTAGCGAGGGGGGGGGGGGGACGGACATATGGGACAAAATGGGTTGGAAAAACAAATTGAATGGTTGAGGGGGAGTAAACCGTAAGTTTGAGGTGGGGGGTGCAAATCGAAATCTTGAGGGGGGGGGGGGGTGCAAATCGATAAGTTTGTCCCCGGGCGCCGGGAAGGGTCGCTACGCCTCTGAGTTGAGTGTAGACATAAGAATTATGACTTAATTAATTACTAAATTAGGCCTATTAAATAGGCTACTTACTTTAAGACAAGTACACTAGAACATTTTCATTATTAATTTATACATAGAATCTAGATTATTTTAGACCTAGTGAAGTTGAGTGTAGTCTTGTTGTAGAACTTAAGAACTAGATCTAGAGTGTAGTTAACTGTAGTGATTTAGATCTAGAATCTAGTAATGTAAATTATGCAGTAAGTGTAGATTTATAATCTAGACCAGGGGTCGGCAACCTTTTGAAGCGGAAGAGCCAAAAGTTACAATTTTCAATAATTTACTTGTTTTAAAGAGCCACTAACATTATTTTATTTCAAATATTTTATTTTTGTATTAAGATTATTAGTATTTGTTCAAGGGGCTGGAGAGCCCTCAGCCGCATCTTGATATCAAAAGAGCCGCATGCGGCTCGCGAGCCGCAGGTTGCCGACCCCTGATCTAGACGAACTAGATTTAGAATCTAGATTCTACGAAATTTATCATTATTATTATTAGGCCTATTTTAGTATTAATGATCCAGATCTAGTATTTCATTACTTATATTTACTAATAACTAACAATTATTCAAAACTATAGGTATTAGCCATTAGGCCTAAATAAATACGAAGTGACTACGCGTCTCGCAGAGCGTGGCCCGTAAAGATCTAGTAACTTTGTAATAGTAAAAGTCAAGCGTCACATATTTTATTAGTACTACTATTAGCCTAATAGTAATAATAATATATTCATAATATTAGGCCTATATTTAACTATAGTATATTTATTAAAATAGGCCTGGACCTATATATTATACATTAACTTAAATACTAAATAAAGTTAGTAAGTCTTAATACTGTACGGTACACAAAGTTACATAGTATAATAGTAGTTTACGTTAGAATGTATTTAGTCGATAGTTATTTACAAGTACTACTAGATTATAGATCTATCTATTATATAACTATCTAGATTTCTAGATCTAGTCACTATTAGATCTAGATCTAGATCTTGTCAAGTAGTACTACTTCTAGGTTTAGATTCGAAATCTAGCTGCTAAACTAGATTGTAGGATGTAGAAGTATGTTGAAGCTATGTTTTAGTTATAATTAATAATTATATTTAGGCCTATGCAATAATAGATAGATCTAGATTGTTGTTCTACTAGTTCCAGTAGATACAGAAATTAAAAATTTTGTTTAACAAAAGCAGTGAATTAAATGTGTGTTTGGCTTATCCGTTGTTAATTTATACTATCAGATAATTGTGGTGAATGAAAGTCAACACATCTAGCCTAACTAAATGCCATGAATTTAAAATATATTATTATTTAGAGAACGTTTGGTGAAATGGAAATATCTGCAAATTTAATTTATTGATGATGTGTAACTTATTTATATTATTCTTTTGAACCCCCCCCCCCCACACACACACACCCCAAAACATGTCTACCGTCCCATTCAACGAAATATAATTATATACTTTTTCCAGTGTCCGCCCCCTCACAGAAAATTCTACCCCGCCCCCCAAAAAATTCAAGTACCCCCACCCCTCGCCGGTGAGGAAAAAGTCTGAAAGAAACACTGGTCGCATTTGTAGATCATACAAACTAAAGGAAGAACCTGGACAGGGCTTAGCCCCTACCCGAAGAATTGCATGAAAGAAACTCTGCACGCAAACCACTTTTTAGATTAGACACATGAATTAGGCTGTAATTTTATTATAGAGTATCGATGACGACATTTCTTTTAAGTAGGGGGTCGGCGGCGGCTTAGACGTTCTTACGCGGGGGATGGGCTTCGCCCCTACCCGAAGAATTGCATGAAAGAAACTCTGCGAGCAAAACAACTTTTAAGATTAGACAAAATTGGCTTTTTTAAATTCAATGTTCACTCGAGAATCAATGACGTCATATTACTTGTGCACTCTCCGGCTTGAGATTATTTTCTACTATATGCTCCAATGTGACGTCATATTTCGTTTCCGTCTTACTATGAAAGTTTTTAATTAGCTTATGTTTTCTCTACAGCGTTCTTGTCAGATAGATACACAGATAGATAGATAGATAGACAGACAGCGAAACTATTAGTATTAATATTCATACTCCCTATCCTGGTTTTAAAAACTGTTCGAAGGGAAAAGTGAAGTACAGCTCACCTGTATCTGTGAACTTGGCATATGAAGGGTCAGTGGCGTAGGCAGGGGGGGGGTTAGGGGGGTCATAACCCCCCCCCCCCCCCATAGACCCCTCGGTATATATATAAAAAGTATGAGGGGGGTGCAAATTGAAAGTTTGAGGGGGGGTGCAAATCGAAAGTTTGAGGGGGGGGGTTGCAAATCGAAAGTTTGTCCCCGGGTAAAAATTGGACCCCCCCCTTGAGACGATCCTGGCTACGCCACTGTGAAGGGTGTAGTATGTACCCGGCCACCTTTACATTCCCTTACGTGAGTAAGGCACCTAAAACAGGTGGGAGGACTCAGGGAAGTTTAAAATACTAAAACCCAGATTCGAACTCTTGACTTTCGGGTTAGCAGGTCTATCGCTCTACCGATAGACCGCGCCGTCCCACCCACACTAATAAATGTAGAAATATTAGTCTTTAACACTGCCTTGTCCGCCTTGTGTAAAGCAGAAAAAGTAGAAATAATTATGACGATCCCATAGAGTATATATGTTTATAATTCCAGAGTTGCTTGAAGATGAACCAATGTTTTTTTTTCTGAGCGAGTTTTAAAATTTTACGCAATCCATGCTGAGTTTTGAAATTTTGAAAATGTTTCACAGCACTTTTGATTCCAGTCATGGGTGGGCGAGAAGAGATTAGTTATGGCTGGTGTTTTATTTTAAATTTTAATTTTCATTCTCTTGACAACTTTTTCAATCGATTTCAGAAAACATACGAAACAATATACAAACGTCCTTCTAATTTAAAAAACAAAAACAAAAAAACCCACCTAGCTGTCGTTTTTTTTTGTCTGTATATAAGCTTTTATTTATTTCACAACGTCTATTCGTCTGTGGGCTCGTTGCAAATCTTGTAGGTCAGTTTTGACTCACTTCTAATGCAGCAATTTCGTTAATATTTTCCAGTTACAATAGTCTACAAAGACTTGAAACTGTATCCTTCTATACTGACACAGACAACGCAATATTAAACAGTACTTACTTGGACTGGTAAAAGAAGAGAAACTGGTACATATAAATGTGTATGTTTGTGGGAGAGAGGAGGCGGTGTTCAGAAAACTGCAACGGGTAGCAAATAAATATCTCAACAGCTACTGCTATTGTTAAGATTGGAAAACGTTGACAGATGACCGCGATGTTACTAGCCTATAAATATATAGACGAGTTCCCTATTTAAGTAGCACAAGCTCATAAATATATGCGACAATAAAACTAACAATATTTTGTTCTGAAAATATTTATTGATCTATAACATGTTACATTGTAAATAATAAGGCAAGAATCAGTATTCACACAGAAAAATCTTATTGTAGTTGTTTTACTTAAAATCAATTGCACTCTTAAACACTAACAAATATTTTTTTAAACGTCGCTTAGTTTTAAATTTGTAGACCGTCCCTTAGTCCACCCAACTCTGATGGGTACCTAACTCCTGTTAGGGAAAGTAAAGGCGGCTGGGCATAGTGCTGACCACACTATCTCTTCATATGCCGAGGTCACAGAAACAAGTGAACTCTACTTCACTTGCCCCATAGACCGTCAGGTTTGAAAGAGAAACTACTTTTAAATTTATTACATACAATAATTTAAGTTGGTGTTGCTGATTTTTGTTTACAAAAAAAAATTAGTTTAGCATAGAATTCATCTAAAATACATAATATCTACTGACACGTTCCTAACATGCAAAACATGCAATCTAAACAGTGAAAGATATTTATTGCTTAAACGTTGTTCAATATTACGGTAACATTAATAATCAAGTTACAAATTGACTACATGTGCACAGATTTCCAAACATTCATGTATTAATTGAAGTGCATACATAAGAGGATTGCATTAATAAAAAAAGCATTTAAATGGTTTTAATAACGAGCTTTTATATAACCAAGTACTAAAAAGAGAAAAAAAAATTGTTTCTTTAATTTGATAATAAACTACTATTTAAATAACTTAAATAGAAAAGCGTGGATCGCTATTTTATTTATCAAATACTTTTACTAGAATTTAAAAAGCGACAGATTGAAAACTAGCAATTTATATAGGAAATGTTAATTAATTTATTACAAATCAATAAGCCATTAAGTTACATCGAATTTGATATCAGGTTGCATTGTTATCAATGTTATTGTTATTCACTTTCACTGTCTACTTGCTTTCCCCCGACTCCCTGCCAATAAGGTAAATATCTTCTCCACAAATAGCCGCAAGTGGTCTATTGGTTTTAAGGTATCTCTACGTTTATGTCTAAAACTAGCTGCATCCCGTGCTCCGCCACGGTAAATCTTTTTTAAATGTACCAACAGAACAAAACTAAACACAACACAAACGAACGCAAAAAAAAAAAAAAAAAAAAAACGAAAAAACAAACACAACACTCATAACATAAACACAATTTGATTGCAATCATAAAGGTATATTGCTCACAGTCTAGCCCGTAGCGCCAAATCGCGCCCTTTCCGGTGATTTGCACCCCCCTCAAACTTTCGATTTGCACCCCTTCCCCCCCCCCCCCCCGCCCTAAAACTTTCGATTTCCACCACTCCCCTCCCCCCTCGCAAATTTTTTCCAACCCACTTTGGCGCCCCCTAAGGTCGGCACCCGGGGACATATGCCCCCCCCCCTCGCTACGCCTCTCCTATAAAACCCGAAAGATAGAATAATAATTAGAAAACAGTATAAATAATAGGCAGTATCCATAATATATACAATATTTCACTTTATCCATTCACGCATTTTTTTTTCCAGTACTTTAAATTTTAAAAATTTACAATAGAGTTTCATAACTAAAACCATTGCGCACCTAATGAACGTGATGACGCGTCTATAATAGTGCTGAATAGTTGATTAAAAATTATAAGTAATAAATAGTAGGGCCTACATTCAGTGAATAAAATAAATAAAAGATTGCCTTTTATCAATCCATGCTAATTAAAATTTTCTAACAATAATTTCCTCTTACACATCCGAATAATTTGCATTCACATTTTGCTAATTATATTATTGCAACACTAATTCCTTCTATGACGAACGTATATTTGCATTCACATTTTTTATTAGCGTGAGTTTAATGTATTTCTAAATTACCTCCTTTGTCAAAATTAGAAAAGAGTTAAGTTAATTTGATTTTTCTACCCTGCTGTTATTATGTTATTAAAATGTATCCACTTTTTCTTGGAGCCTAAACGAAAATGATATTTGACATTAATCTTTTTAATACGTTTTAGCAGTTTGCGTGTATTTAATATTTTCTTGACGTTATGCGAAAGAGTAAAAACCGTGGCAATTATAAAATAGCTCTATGCCGCTATATAAACAAACCCTACTCTAATACTTCTAATAAGACACTGCGGTGCACTGAAAAGCACAGCATGGTGCGAATGTTTACTTTTATGGTTCCAAAAGCTATAGCGATGACGGAAGGAAGGACTGACACACTACTTGCCCGCTTATATTATAGACTAGCTGCATCCCGTGCTCCGCCACGGTAAATCTTTTTTAAATGTACCAACTTGGGAACAGAACAAAACTAAACACAACACAAACGAACGCAAAAAAAAACAACGAAAAAACAAACACAACACTCATAACATAAACACAATTTAAATGCAATCATAAAGGCAAATTGCTCAGTCTAGCCCGTAGCGCCAAATCGCGCCCTTTCCGGTGATTTGCAACCCCCTCAAACTTTCGATTTGCACCCCTTCCACCCCCCCCCCCCGCCCTAAAACTTTCGATTTCCACCCCCCCCCCCCCCCCCTCGCAAATTTTTTCCAACCCACTTTGGCGCCCCTTAAGGTCGGCACCCGGGGACATATGCCCCCCCCCCCTCGCTACGCCTCTCCTATAAAACCCGAAAGATAGAATAATAATTAGAAAACAGTATAAATAATAGGCAGTATTTAAAATACCGTGTTTTACCTACACTATTTCACTTTATCCATTCACGCATTTTTTTTCCAGCACTTTAAATTTTAAAAATTTACAAAAGAGTTTCATAACTAAAACCATTGCGCACCTAATGAACGTGATGACGCGTCTATAATAGTGCTGAATAGTTGATTAAAAATTATAAGTAATAAACAGTAGGGCCTACATTCAGTGAATAAAATAAATAAAAGATTGCCTTTTATCAATCCATGCTAATTATAATTTTCTAACAATAATTACCTCTTACACATCCGAATAATTTGCATTCACATTTTGCTAATTATATTATTGCAACACTAATTCCTTCTATGACGAACGTATATTTGCATTCACATTTTTTATTAGCGTGAGTTTAATGTATTTTTAAATTACCTCCTTCGTCAAAATTAGAAAAAAAGAGTTAAATTAATTTGATTTTTCTACCGTACTGTTATTATGTTATTAAAATGTATCCACTTTTTCTAGGAATATTAACGAAAACTATATTTGACATTGATCCTTTAAATATGTTTTAGCAATTTGCGTGTATTTAATATTTTCTTTACGTTATGCAAAATTGTACAAACAGTGGAAATTATAAAATAGCTCTATGCCACTATATAAACAAACCCTACTCTAATTCTTATAATAAGACACTGCGGTGCACTGAAAAGCACTGTGTGGTGCGAGTGTTTACTTTTATGGTTCTAAAAGCTATAGCGATGACGGAAGGAAGGACTGACACACTACCAGCAGCGTTATATTATAGATATCGTTCTAGTTGCATCCTCATAAATTTTATGTCTATTTTTCGACACTTTAGTATCTGCTAAAGCCATAATTTCAACTCCATGTTTTTACATCATTGAAATTCGTCAATCTAACCCTACCTAAACCCAGCCTTGTTACTTATACTTATAATCAAAAGGTGAGCCTATTAACAAAGTATATATTTTCTTAACCAACGTTAGGGTCGAGTCAGGTATATTAATCGTCAGCTTAAAAAGTAATACAATCTACGGCAAAACATACAATAAGAGATATAACTTACGACAAAATATACAATACGTGATACAATCTGCGGAAAAAATACAATACGTGATAACAATCTTAGAATTGTAATTTGAGATAGAAAGTGTAATGGGAAACGACGGGAATGACCGACAACTCAATCATTATGCCCAGCTTTAGCAATGGATTTAGGTTTACTTTCAATCATGCTCAAAATTTTATCTATGAGAAATCCTATAGACCCAGTTATTCCTGCTGCTGTGGCTACGCCACCAGTGATCGTTAAAGCTGCCGCTCCAATGACCAAACCTGCCCCTCCAGTCATCACTCCAGATATCGCTATTCCAACGGCTACTAATGTTGCTATTGTTTTTTAAGGAATTTTAGGATTTTTTAGCTCCATAACAATTTTTAGAATCTGTTTTAATTGATCCTGTAACGGTTCATCTAAGTTTATTCTCATCACCTTTACATGTAACAGTTCAAGTTTTTCGCACAATTTTGATTTTACTTCAGTATCTTTAATTATATTGATTGTTTTAATAAGCGCTAAGATGGATTGTTTCATGCTATTTACATATTTCTCTTTTGCATGCATATTCATATTTATCGGAAGCTCAGATATAATTATCTCAATCTTATAAAGCTTCTTCCGAATGGGTAAACTTAATTCTGGCAATTTCAGTTTTATAATTTCTTGTTCTCGAATCCGAAAGCAAAGTTCAAATTTCTCCAACGTATACAGTCCATTTCTACCTATTTCTTCGGCCATGTTTAGAAGCCGACCCACCGCCCTTTCTCTTTCTGTTTTATACCAGCTCCCTTTATTATAAAAGAGCACAATTCTGTTATTGCACTCTTTGTATATTTCTTGAAATTCTCCTGTTTGTCTCTCACACCATTGCTCAAATGTAGCAGCTTCTCATTCGTTATCTTCCCTATTTATATCAAAATTATCTCCTGCGGTCATAATAATAATACCATGTCTTCTCATAAAATTCTCACCAAATATGTCTTTTATTTTCTTTACACTATTTTTATCTTCAGCAGTAAACCTGCACCCATATTTAAAAACCAAACACAAGGCATGTATTCCTTTAGGACAAACACTCATTACTTCGGGAATTTGAACCGCGATATTTTCTAGTTCTCGATTTTCATCAGGATCCATTAAACCTGGCGTGTCAACAACCTTGACCTTCACGGTTTCACGCTCAGCCCATCCTACATTGGTGATTAAAGAACACGGTTCGTAATTGTCACTTGTTATAAAAGTATTCCTTCCTAAAATAGAATTTCCACATGCACTTTTGCCATATCCAACTTTTCCAACCAACGCTAAAGTAATCGTTGGTTTTCTTGATAATGCCATGTTAGAATAGTCCTGCAGGAAAATACAGCGGTTTATAGATCGATATAAGTTAAGCCTAGATTGTAATCTAGACAGAATATTTAGAATTTCAAAAAAATGTAAGATCTCTAACGAGTATTTTTAAAATGTGCTCAAATTATATTAAACGTTTGCATCATTATACTTCTGCTAAACAAGTAGGCTTATTAAAATAGACAACTTACTGGTTTTTTCGCAGCTTACAAAATCCTCCTCTATAATGCAACTCTACACACCAACTCAAGTAGCGTCACTTCATTATCAGATTAGCAACCTTAATTACACGCTGGTTTTTCCATATCGTATTTCTCGATAGTGCTACGATAACAGTGTTTGTGTCATCTTTTATCCTATCGAGAAAATAGACAATGCGTATATCTACTAATGATTGAGAGTAAATAAGCACTGGGTTTATTAAAGTTTTCCTCGACAGGATGTGAGATGATATAAGTTACTTATTTATTTTCTCTACAATAAAATAAATTTGCCTGCGGAAAAAACAGCTTTACTTAAATTGCAGATGAATAAGTCAAAAATACTTCTTATGTTTATTCAATTAAATTTCTTAATATTTGTCCTGTAAAAATCATTATTATTATTCTCTTAGACTAACCCTAGCCCTAACCTAGCCTTAACGATAACCCTAATTCCTAGCCCTGAGATCTTACCTAACCCTTCAACCCTAATCTTTAAACCATAAACCATAAAACATAGTACCTAACTCTAACAAAAACCTAACCCCTAAAATGTCACTTGCACTAATAATACACATGTAGCACATATGCTTACCAGCCAAGGGGGGATAAGAATAAAGTTTCAATTCATTGGGTTGCGGCACCTGTGGAACCGCAGACCCGTTGATGTAGTTTTTTTGCATGCTCTTCTGTAAGCGATTTTATCTGTGTCGCATGTCTTATTGTCATGGGTAGTTCGTGCCTAGCCGTGTCAGTCAGACCCAAGGCTGCTGTCTGTGGACACGGAGGGTGACGGTACCTAGAGGTAGATCATGACAATGTAGACCTAATGAAGGTAATATTATGTTTTATATTAATGTACT
Source organism: Physella acuta (assembly GCF_028476545.2). Taxonomy (NCBI): domain Eukaryota; kingdom Metazoa; phylum Mollusca; class Gastropoda; family Physidae; genus Physella; species Physella acuta. Next base: position 290,274 of record NW_026732505.1, read on the forward strand.
ACTCGTACTAGTGCTACATGTTGCAGACTAGGGGTGGAGTGTCTTCGTTAGATTACTTTTCTGTATTATTCCTGCTAGTGCCGCATATTGCGCACTAGTTAGGTGTTAAGTATTTATTGAAGTAGTTCTTAATTTGCTACTTAGTGCTACTTATTGGCAGTAACATTTTTTATTGCACCCGTGTATTTTTGTAGCCTACACATGGTATTATCATTGATGTAACCTTTTGCTTACATTTTTTTAAAGGCTACAGTTCATTATTCATCTATAAGTCGTCGTCCACTGTTTTCTACACTTTTTACTACTGTTGTTTTACATCGCCGTTTATGGCTTGATGTAATGCCAATAAAGCCAGTAGTTGACAACAGCGGCTCTTCAGTGTGTCCTAAATCTCAGGGTCAGCCCGTCTTAACCACAACACCTACGTGGGTAAAATCATCCCCACTGAGTGAGTGTTACACACAAATGTGATTTCAACAATCTTTTTTCGAATATTCTTAGATCATCTGTCCCGGCCAGGCCCTACAGTGGCCTCTGTAAAAAATCTATCTGTAAATGACCATGACTTGTGTGTATTAAGCATAGCCCGGGTTTAGGATATTATTAGTTTTCAATTAAATTTCTATATGAAAATATGGACGTTTCAGAAAATCACACATAAACCTAAACCTAACTATGACACTACATTTAATCCTGACCACAACCAACAACAATCAAAACCAAAAGCAAAAATCAAACACAAATACAAACAAACTACAAAAGCAAACACAAACGCAACGGTTTAGGAAATATATTACTTTTCAATAAAATGTCCATATGCAAATAAACCTAGCTCTGACTCTAAATTTAAACCTAACCACAACCAGCCACAACCAAAACCAAAACTAAAACCAAACAAAAACACTATCGCAAACACAAACGTAAACACGAGCACACATGCATCGCAAAAGAAAACACCAACGGAAATACAAACACAAATATAAATTTAGAAATAAATAAAAAATGGACATTAACCCTCCTCCTAACTTCAAATCTAATCATAAACAAATACATAAACGAACCCTCACCACAACCGCAAACTCTCTTAAATTAAGAAACAAGGTATTAAGTGTTCTTAAATTATTAATAATTAGTAAGCAAAGCAGCATTTAAGGTCTTTAAAAAATAGTAAAATCTTAATTATAATGGTGGAAGTATTTCAAATTATGAATGTATCAATATATATTATCCGTTTTTATTTCTGAATGTTAAATAAACACTACATAAGAAAATACAGAAGTCTATACACATGAAACTGGGTAGCACCGGCGTTGAAAACAGCGCAAAATATGTCAATTATATTTATAAAGACCTTAAAAATGGTGGAAAGGAGGTCGCCTGTATGACATATTAATATTTGAAAATTTAAAAAAAAATCATTGAAATTGGCCAGAAAGAATGCACAAACACTTCCAGATTTACAATGCACCAGTGTGGTAAAACCGATCTATTCAAGCGTTTGGATTTTCATAAAAGACAAACCGAAAACATACTTTTGTTTTTAAATATATATTCATAACAATAAGGGGGATGGCAATTCCAAAGCAATCGGTTTATAGACATTTTCTAAAATTAATTTTCAAATAGGCCTTCTTACTTTTTACAAGCTTTTATTTAACACACTTCCTCGTCAGTCGTCAGTCGTCAGTCTGTCTAGATCTAAATTACCGAGCGAAATTTCGGACACTTCTAACTGACAGATACGATTCATAGTTGGAATGTCGGTCAAAACATAAAGACAATGCATCGTGACATTAAATTTAACTTAATTGGATGACTAATTAATTTTTTATGAAGTAATTAAAATTTTGATTGAATTAGTAGGCAGTTCTATCCACACGCGTCATCACGGCAAAAGCGTGTCATCACGTGCAATAGCAAGTCATCATGTTCAATAGGCGCGCAATGGTTTTTAGTCATGTAACTCTATTGTAAAAATAAAAACATGTAAAGTACTAAAAAAAATTCATAAAAAACGTTTTAATAACAAGCTTTTATGTACTAAAGCACTAAAAAGTAGAAATAATTTATAGGCTTCTATTTAAATAACTATAAAGAAAAGCGTGGGTCTCTTCCTAAACATTAGTAAAGGTATCCAATAGACCAGGGGTTCCCAAACGTTTTCGAGTGGCGACCCCCTTTTATAAAAAGTAAGTGACCCGCGCCCCCATAGAATTAAAAAGTCAAAATTAGCGAGGAAATTGAATGATAAGCACTAAAATACGATTTTCTAGTACACTTTAAATACTAATTATTTATGGGTGAAATTGAATGCCTCTACATTATGAATTTTTTTAGATCATTTTTTATGGTAATTTGTCTTTTCAATGATTGTGACATAAAATTTGACTTGAAGCATTTTAAAACTTATTCAACGTTATTAAGTACTAATTTTTCGCACTATTGTGTATTGGTGCGCGATTCTTTTTTTAAATATAAAGAAGAAAAAATAAATAAAAACATTTCTATATCCCAATTGCATTAGAATATACAAGAAAGTTTAGGAGAGATCACTCCCGCTCTATTTAAATAATCATCTTTAAAAAAAAAATTAAATTAAACCGGGTAGGCTTATGTAACGAAAAGAAAATTACTTTACATTTGCCATAGTGTAATATTTGTAGCAATGATATAATAGAAAATGTTGTGTAATACAAGCAACATTTTGTTTAAAAAAGCAAACATCCGATTATAAAGCATTTAGTAAACGCTTTGTATTTGTAATTAAAACAAAAACAGATCTTAAAACAATGCATTTATAAGAAAAATATATATTGTTTTCATTTTCTTTAATTAGCTTATCCTGAATATATTAAGACAAGATCCTTAAATATAAATATGTGCGATGATAAAACTAACAATTTTTTCTTTTGAAAATATTTATTGATTTATTACAGGTTACGTTGTAAATAATAAGGCAACACAGAAAAATATTATTGTAGTTGTATGCCTACGTATTCATTGTTATATTTCAAGTTTTACCTAAATTGAGATATACGTTTATATACTAAGAAATAAACACCTTTCCTTTTTTTTAAATCGCTTACTATTAAATTTAATACATACAAGAAATTTGGAAATGTCGATTTTTTTTTTTTTTACAAAACATTTTAGTTTAGCATAATATTGACGTAAAATAAAATTATCTACTCATACGTTCCTAACATACAAAACATGAATTTAAAACACTGGAAAATATTTATTGCTTAAACAATGCACAATATTACTGCAAAATTAGCAATATAAACAGAAATGTGATATTTCAACAGATTACGATTCCAAGAAAGTTGACGTAGGTCAAGCGACAGATATTACACAGTATTGCAGGTGATTGGTTACATCTCCACTTGCAATCTAATTTAGTCGTGTTAGTCTAAATTATGCTAAACCAAAGTGTGACCACATGTTGTTTTACATTAAGAATAAAAATATGTTCTAAGGTAAAATAAATGTTTATGCAAAACAATTTTTTAAGTAAACAAAAAGGAAACCACTAACAGTTCATTGGTAACACAAAAGTTCTAAAATATAACTCTATGAAGCACAACCGTAAAGAGCAAAAGTATTTTCATATATATCACAACGAGGCGACATCATTAGTTCGTTCTACTCCACCCCCCCCCCCCCCCACCTCTTCTCACCCACCACAACGCATTACTCGCTAATTCAAAACGTCATCTTCCGGGAAAACCAATTTTCCAGAAAATCTGACTTTCCCTCGACAAACGGAACGCGCGATGAAAAACAGCGAACTAGGCTAGGGATGTGTACTGTTAGTGTTGACCTACATTTCAATAGCGTTATCTTTTATTTATTTTTTTATAAGCAAACACCTGTTGAATCTTAAAAATGAACAACTGCAAGCATATTTGTAAATTGACATAAATTATTTTAAGATCAGCCCTAATTATACTACTAATTTTAAGGGGTCTAGTACAAAATTTAAAAGGTCGTTTTAAAATTTTGAATACATATATTTTGAAAATGTACATTGTTTATTTTAACAGTTTGAAATAAACAAATTGTGAGTGGGAAAAGTAATCACTTTAAACCAATAAAAATGTTGTGAATAGCAATAAGGAGGTAATAAAACACATTACGCATTGTTTAAATAACATGTGAGCAATTAGTAATCTACGTTTGCGATATATCCGTGTAGTTTGTTATATAATTCAGTGTGCTTGTTTTCTCGTAATTTAAAAGATGGGTTGGTGTGATATTTTAACATTATTTAGGTTGGATGTAATCTTGTATGTTTTGCAATATAAAAGTAAAACACCTTTTTCATAGAAATAATGTTCAAATAGATTTTGAAACACTTGAGAAAAAATTGAATGTAATGATCTCATATAACTTTCTTTGTTGATAGTTATTTTCCAACCAATAAACACACAACAAGTTAAATTTAATTTAAAAAAAAAGTTTATTTCAATCGGTTTCATTTTTATGGTGGAAATTGAAAGTTTATTGTGATTGTTCTTTATACTAATTATAATATTTAAAAAATATTTCACAAGAAAATCATAATAAGAATCAGGTTACCAGAACACGTTTTCCCCTTCACTTTTCCGTTTGATAATAGGATTGTCTGAAGCAATGTGACTATAATGCTACTAAACATTAAGTCCACCAAAAAACATGTATAATGCCCTTAGATTTTATTTACCTATCTCAATAGTAACCATCTCTAACGTAGCCAGATAGGAAAAAAATGTTCTATTACTTTTCCCGGCATAAAATCACAGCTAATAAAAGAGCGGCTGCAGCTGTTCCTAAACACACTTTTAGTTGAGTAGACATTGGAGGATTTTTTAATTCCTCTAATATCTTCAAAACCTGATCCAACTGCCCGGCTATTGGTTTGTTGAGGTCTAATATTACCAGCTTTCTTTGAATGAGCTGAACTTTTTCGAACAACTTAGCTTGTATCTTCGTATCTTCAACTTTGTGGAATATCTTTTTCAAAAGCTCTTCATTTGACTTTTTTAAGCAGTGCACATCATTCTCATTTGCAAATCCCTGTTTTATTATCCGAAAGATATCATTCATCATTATGCCCATGTGTTTGCTAAAAGGTAAAATTAAATCATATAATTTGTGTTCTAAAATTTCTTTTTCACGCTCTTTAAAATTATTTTCAAATGACGTTTTAGTGTAAGGTCCGATTCTATGTAATCTAATGGCATACCCCAGCAACTGATCCACTGAGCTTTCCCTTTTGGTTTCGTATTGTCCTCCCGTGTTGTAGAAAAGCACCACTCTAAAATTACACTCCTTCATTAATATTTCTAAATCTCCCGTTTGTTTCTTACACCAATTTAAAAATGAATTATCTTCTTTGCCATCGTAATTTTGATCAAAACTATCCCCGTTGGTCATTATAATAATACCGTAATCATTCAGTACGGTCTTACCATAAACTTCTTTAATTTGTTTTACAGCTTGTATTTCTTGTTGCATATTTATAGCGCCGTATTTTAAAACCAAACAAAAGGCATTTATCCCTTCCTGGCATATACTTATCACATCAGGCAAATGAAAAGTAATGTTTTCAAGATTCCGATAGTCATCACAATCCATAACACCAGGAGTATCCATCACTTTAATGTCAGTATTCATACGTTCGGCACTTCCAACTCTGTTCTTGTGGGTACACGATTCAACATCGTCACTTGTTGGGAAAACCCGCTTTCCTAAAATAGAATTCCCACAAGCACTTTTGCCATTACCAACCCTACCGGTCAGTGCTAGCGTAATGTGTATTTTGCTTGACGAAGCCATGTTAGAATCTGTATGAAATCAAAATTTAAAAAGTATAAGATATATTTACAAACAGAGAAGCATAATAACTATAATAATCTAAGTAGTCTGTGAAATTAAAAAAATCACATTTTTGTTAGTGTCTTTTCTATGCTTGATTATATAACTATTTGCCCATGATCTGTAAATGCCTTTTAAAAAATACATAACAAAGATGGCAAGGCAATGTTATGAATAAATCACTTCTAGTGTTACTTTAAGACTTTTTTCTAATCTAATTAATATGATTATGCAAAGTCATATCATAATTGTACTAGTCTTTTTCAATCATCCACATTGTTTTTGCTCAGTCTATAACATTTTACCCATCACGTAAACGAAACAAAGTAATCAGAAACTTACCGATAATACTGTGACAGATAAACAGAATCGTAGCTACAACAACACAACTTTACTCTACAGCCTCACTAGCACAGCTGGTGTAAGGGGCGTTAATCGATAGAACGTGGATAAAAATAAACTCCTGGTTTTCCCTTACTTGTCTTCTTGATATATAAATCACACGTTTTATTCTATTTATAGAGCACAGGTTGTATATTCTAAGGTGTGTTTTTGTTTTCTTTATCTTCTAGTGAACAGCCACACGACCGTGTTTACTGTAGATAAGAGATTTGTTTTACTTAGCACAACACGTAAAGTAGAACCAATAGGGAAAGAACAGTCCCATCATAAGAGAACCGTATAGGGGGTGGGGTAGGGATTAGGTGACTCGTATTGTGTCTAGAGTTAAATACATTTACATAGAGATTTCTTTAATATCTATTTCTTGCACAAATTAGTTTTTTAAGGACTAAACTGATAAGAGGCAGAAATTCAATAAATATACCATTTAGGCTTAAAAAAACTGCATTACACGTTTTTAAATACAATTAATAAGTAAAACTAGTTGCAGAAATAAAAGAGTTTGTCTAGAAAAACAGAAGTAAATTAGAATAATTTTACCTAATGTAAAAGGGATGTTTAATTAATTATTTCAATTATTGTGTTAATTTTCTGGTGATAATATTTTAAAATATATTTTTAAAAAAACGACTATAAAATTTTTAATACAATTTTAGACAGTTCTAAAGTGTGCACTAAAATGTGCTCATTTTTTCATTGTGTTCTTATTAATATAATTAAAAATATAAATAAAAATAGTTTTGGCAGTTACTGAAATGTAGCAGACAAGGGGAGGAATCACAGTTTTAACTCTGTTAAGAGGGTATTCCCTAATTCTTTCCCTTGCAAATTTTAAGCTGTTAAACTCCGATATTAAATGATTATGTTTCTTTTGCTTCATTTAGAAACTAATATTTATTGTCCAATTTATTTGAATACGCCTATTTTATTTTATTTTTAAATGTTGACAAGCTAATATTTCATTTAAAAGATTATTTATAAAATATCCATATGAAGAAATACACATATAATTCAAACTACACTGGTATTTACATACATAAATGTATATTAAAATTTAAAGGCATATTATATGTTAAAGTTTACATAGCGTAGTCGTTCTCTTTCAGTAAGTTACACAAAAGACGCAGGTTGGATGAATTACAAGAACATTAAAAAAGAATTTTAAAATGACATCGGCATTAAGGTACTTTTTCTTGACACTGTCAATTTTGTATGTCGATTTAGTGCACGAATGAATGTGTATCCTCTTCATCAAAACAATTTTAATTGTCATTAAAATGTAGATACCTCATTTTTTGCAAGATGTGCAACACAAATGTATGTATATCCTCTTCATCAAAACATTTTTCATTGGCTGAATGAAGATACCTCACTTTTGTAATAGAGGTAAAACACCAATAAATGTATATCCTCTTCATCAACAATTAAAATAAGTAGAAATCAACCCTTATAGACTCTAGACAAAACTAAATAGCCGATATAGGGCCTGGCAATGTCATAGTCACGAATTCAAAATGTTTCATTGAGTTATTATTATTAAAAAATGTTCGAATTAAAACACATTCAAATCTTAGATTTTGGTCAACATAAAACTTAAAACAGAAAATCAACATAAAACTTAAAACAGAAAATAAGATTATAAAACATCTTCAATCGGCCCTAGCAACTGAGACTTTATTTTAAAAAATATTTTCTACCAATGATGTACACTTTCAGATAAGTTTTTCTGGAACTTGAGAACTTCTGCTTCCAAAGAATCAAGCAGACTTGTGCCTTGAGCTTTATCTCTGATCTGCTTCAGCAGTAGATCAGCTCTGTCTCGTAGTTCAGACACAAGCACCATGGGCGCCTCCATCTTTGAGAACTGGAGACACAGATCCGTCAGATCTTTCAGTAAAGGCTTTCTAAAAACACTCTTTAACTCAGCGTAACTTGAGTTTATTTTATCGCTATTGAAAGGTGTTTCTTCCTTCAAGACAACATATTGTTTAATTTTACCATGCGCCGATGATAACAGTTCAGATTCATTACTGTGCTCCCCTAAAATAGACTTACATCTCTTAAGAATTGTTTCTTCTCCAGATAAAATAAGATCTAAATCCAAAGACATACGTTGCAATTTTTCACTGAACATATTTTTTAATTCGGATAAAAATACAGTAAGTATTAGTTTGTTTCGATTACGTACATTGTAAATGTAATCTTTTATTGAATAAATGTTTCCTCGAGCTTTTATTACTTTTGAAAATTCAAGAATTTGAGAAAGACTTTTCTCTTTATCTTCTTCATTGCCTTTGTTGTTGATTAACACGATCCTTGACTGACATTCCTGAAACAGTGCCCGTAGTTCCCCCTGTTGTTGGTCGCACCACCCAGTAAAGGTTAAATCTAGAATGTTCTCCGCGTCTTTAGAAAAATCATCCCCGTGTGTTACAACAATAATGCAATGTTTACGCACCACATCTGTTCCAAAAATAGCTTCTATCATATCTATAACTCTTGCATCTTCTTTCGAATACATGTTATCCTTGTAACGTAAAAACAAGAGAACCGCGTGAAAGTAGTTCACATATTAAAACGCTTTTGTCATATTCCTCCTTGCGAACTTAGCATCTTCGATCACATCGTTTACTGTATCAGCTAACCCAGGCGTGTCTACGAGGTTGATCTTCCTTTGCTCACCCACAAAACTTTACAGCCCCACGTCCTTCGTGCACGCGGTCATGCTGGTAGCAATCCTAAAGACATTTTTTCTCAAGATGGAGTTGGCTGTAGAACTTTTTCCAATCAACAAGAAATTCAAATCTTGAAGACTACTTTCTAAGGCCCCCATAGTTCAAAAACTTGACTGGTTAATCTAAAGATAAATATACAGTTTTAAAATCAGTAAATTTTGCCGTTTGAACTAATTCTAAAAGTCAGCAAAAATATCATCAAATATCCACACGTTACTTTGCTTTTAAGATCTAGATTTTCAAATATTTTTTCGTTTTTTAGATAGACTTATAATATAACAACGAAAACCACTTTTTAACCTCGTAAATTTTATCGTTTATCAATGTTTAAAAAAACTATTTATTGCTTCGTCAAAAGTTAAAATCCTTTCATTTTAAAATTACTGTTTTGGTCAAATATAACCCTATCTCGTTCTGTCTACACCCATTATCTAATAAATAATTGTCAACCTACCTTAAATAGAAATAAACCACAATACAAATTTAGAAAGTCAAACATAGGCATCTGCCTAATAAAGTATCAGTGTCTGTTCAAACTTGCACTTCAACCTCCAATAACGTGGTTTGCAAAAATAGGCTTAAATTAAACCGCTACTAAGTTAAGTATCAAGGTGTTTACCTTTAAAGTTGTGTCTATTTGATGTATCGTCAACAACTTCTAGTACCTCATCCCAACAAAGTCAGCCAATTAAAAAACAAACACACTAAGGTTGTTTATTAACCCTACTCTACTGTTTACAACTTGAGATTCTGTTTTTGTTTTGTTTTCATGCTTCGGCGATTCCTTTTATAAATGCGAATACGTTCTATAATTATCTTACACGGGTTTTTATTTTACTGCTCCAAAATATTAGACAATCTACTATGTTTTTACGACAAAACCTTTTTATTTTAAAAACAAAACAAACAACTATTTATAAAAAAGCCTCTGTAATAATTGTGTTCTTAATTCAGTTTATAAATAAAATACTTAAAAAAAACTTTTTAAAAAACCACGTTTTTCTTGTGGACTAAAAAGTAGAAAATAATTTTTTCTTGTGTGCTTCCGCGAGCTGTGCAGATTCTTGTGATGACTGACAAAAAACGTGGGTACGTTCACCATCAAATTTCCCGACCCATCTGCCCATCTGTTTCTGCTGTTTGTTTTTTTTTTTTTTTTTGTAATGCTTTTGCTTCGACTCGTATTTTTACTAGCTTAGCCAAAATAGGTATATTTCTGAAAACAAAAATCCCATTAGTATTTAAAAAAATATTTTAAAATTCGTAAACAGATACTGTATATGTCCTAATAGAATACAAGTATGTTGAAATCCGACAAAATGATAGTGAACCACTTAACAAACAGGTGTGCTGGTTGAAGGGCACAGCGAGCAGTGTAAGTGTTTGTGTAAGTGTTATGTAATTGTTGAATTTCTCTGCGGTGGGTAGGTTGTGGCGTTGCTGGACTTAAATTCCCGTGAGGCGGGTGTAGGAGTAACTTCTGTTGGTCAATGTGATGACGCAACAATCTCATCCAAACGCTGGTTGAGAAGTCCAGTGGTTATACAATGACACAAAGCTGAGCTGATAAGATGGCGGACAATGACCTAACTTTCCGTCGCTGGGAACTTGGACGATGTGGCTAAAAAATGTTTACTGTCATAATTCCGCAGTTACTTATTTAAATCCTTTTCTGAATCAGTATATATGTATAATTATATATGTTAGAGCAGTCACCTAAAAACTGACGCTAAGTTAACTGAGTTGATTATTCTCCCCCCCCCCCCCCCCACCTCACCACTAGAACTGGACAAGTCGTAATTGTGTAAAGCGACATTAATGTCACACCTAGGTATACGCTGGGTAAAATAATAGACCTAAAGTGACAGGACAGTGGTGAATGAATTTGACCCCCCCCCACACACACACACACCGAACTTATGTGTTAAGTACATTTGGGAAAACTCGTAATGAGGTACCAAAGTACAGTGGCGTCGCAAGGTCGGGTGTCACCCGATGGGGCACCTAATGGTGTCACCCCCCCCCCCCAGGTTTAATAACAAGCTTATGTTGTGTAATTATTCACTAAAACGTAGAACATAAACTCCCAAACATTAAGCACTATTAAATCAAGCACGGGAAAAAAAGCAATTATTACCAGCACAAGTAGTGGCCGTGACTCAAGTAGTTTAATAAAACAAATGAAAACGACAAAATGAACGAGACACTTAGACGGGTACCCCGACAATTAACAACTGAACACTCATACAAGAACTACGCCCATTCAACAAAGAGCCATCCATAAACGCAATCCAACACACTAGTAATCGCAGCTTTTCGATCTACACTAACAGACATTCAACCAGAGTTTATACCGCCCCCCCCCCCCTCCCCCCGAACGAAATGAATTTTATATAATTTATATAGAAAATATATACTTTTAACAGTGTCCGCCCCCCCCCCCCCCCCGAAAAAAGTCAACCCCACCCCCCACCCCCGAAAATTTCAAGTGCCCCCCTGCCCCCCTGAGAAAATCTCTGGAAGAAACACTGCTTTCAACCATACCAAACTATATCAAAATAAACTACAAAAACAAAACATTAAATATCTTAAATATCCTAATCGCAATCACCGAGAGAAGACAGATATGTCAGCTCTGTTCCTCCACTTAACACTGGACGAACCATTGCTAGCTAGCACACCCAGGTACACCACATAAAGAATCACCGACAACACTAACACTGGACGAACCATTGCTAGCTAGCACACCCAGGTACACCACATAAAGAATCACCGACAACACTAACACTGGACGAACCATTGCTAGCTAGCACACCAGACACTCCACATAAAGAATCACCGACAACACAAAAACACAGGACGAACCATTGCTAGCTAGCACACATAGACACACCACATAAAGAATCACCGACAACACAAAAACACAGGACGAACCATTGCTAGCTAGCACACATAGACACACCACATAAAGAATCACCGACAACACTAACACTGGACGAACCATTGCTAGCTAGCACACATAGACACACCACATAAAGAATCACCGACAACACTAACACTGGACGAACCATTGCTAGCTAGCACACCCAGGTACACCACATAAAGAATCACCGACAACACTAACACAGGACGAACCATTGCTAGCTAGCACACCCAGACACACCACATAAAGAATCACCGACAACACTAACACAGGACGAACCATTTCTAGCTAGCACACCAGACACTCCACATAAAGAATCACCGACAACACAAAAACACAGGACGAACCATTGCTAGCTAGCACACATAGACACACCACATAAAGAATCACCGACAACACTAACACTGGACGAACCATTGCTAGCTAGCACACATAGACACACCACATAAAGAATCACCGACAACCCTAACACAGGACGAACCATTGCTAGCTAGCACACCTAGACACTCCACATAAAGAATCACCGACAATACTAACACTGGACGAACCATTGCTAGCTAGCACACCTAGACACTCCACATAAAGAATCACCGACAACACTAACACAGGACGAACTGTTGCCAGCTAGTACACCAGACACTCCATATAAAGAATCACCGACAACACAAAAACACAGGACGAACCATTGCTAGCTAGCACACATAGACACACCAAATAAAGAATCACCGACAACACAAAAACACTGGACGAACCATTGCTAGCTAGCACACATAGACACACCACATAAAGAATCACCGACAACACTAACACTGGACGAACCATTGCTAGCTAGCACACATAGACACACCACATAAAGAATCACCGACAACCCTAACACAGGACGAACCATTGCTAGCTAGCACACCCAGGCACACCACATAAAGAATCACCGACAACACAAAAACACTGGACGAACCATTGCTAGCTAGCACACATAGACACACCACATAAAGAATCACCGACAACACTAACACAGGACGAACCATTGCTAGCTAGCACACCCAGACACACCACATAAAGAATCACCGACAACACTAACACAGGACGAACCATTGCTAGCTAGCACACATAGACACACCACATAAAGAATCACCGACAATACTAACACTGGACGAACCATTGCTAGCTAGCACACCTAGACACTCCACATAAAGAATCACCGACAACCCTAACACTGGACGAACCATTGCTATCTAGCACACCCAGACACTCTACATAAAGAGTCACCGACAACACTAACACTGGACGAACTGTTGCCAGCTAGTACACCCAGACACACCACATAAAGAATCACCGACAACACTAACACAGGACGAACTGTTGCCAGCTAGTACACCCAGACACACCACATAAAGAATCACCGACAACACTAACACTGGACGAACCATTACCATCGAGCACACCCAGACACACCATAGCAGGAAGATCCAACAGCATAACCAACAACGCCACCTTTCACAGCGCTTACAAATCAAAAACAGCAAAACTCGACACAAGAGTCTATTTACGCTTTATATATTATAATTTTATTTGTTTCAAAGTCTGATCTTCTGTGCTGAACTTTAAAAAGTTCGTGCCACCAATAAATGCTGCTAAACTGTATATAAAAGAATACGAATACAAGCATGAACGTGAGTTATTATGAATACTAAAATGACTTATTCGAATTTAAAACTCCCAGTGTGCGACCCTCCCTGTCCCTACATTGACCATTAGATGAACTCATAACTTACACATTATCATGGGAGTGGGCATGTACACTGTGGCTGCTGTTGTAGTAGAGCTCTCGTCTCGCTGGAAAAAAAATCACGTATATTAACACGCATGGACATACGACGATACTGTCTTTGAACTTAGATAATTGAGAGAAAATTCAAATTAAAAAGAAAATGCTATAAGATGAATTTCAATGCAATTAAAATAAGCGTATTTAAATAAATAAATAAATAAATAAATAAATAAATAAATAAATAAATAAATAAATAAATAAATAAATAAATAAATAAATAAATAAATAAATAAATAAATAAATAAATAAATAAATAAATAAATAAATAAATAAATAAATAAATAAATAAATAAATAAATAAATAAATAAATAAATAAATAAATAAATAAATAAATATATATATATATATATATATATATATATATATATATATATATATATATATATATATATATATATATATATATATATATAAGATGAAAACTTACTCAAACAAGAAAATGCTTCTTGAGTTTAGAAGGTCGTTGACACGAAGTAGACCGTCTTTCGGTGGCCCTAAGAAAAAATTGTTTCGTTACTTTACAGTTCAGCACGTTGCGTTTTTAAAGTATTTAAACTAACACCTCCTAAATCCCGTTGAGTCACATCATTTCCTTAAGGTAATATGTACATTGAAAGTGCCAGAATAAACGCTATGTACAGTAACCCTCAGAAAACGCGAAGCTATTTGTTTCCAAAAATGGAAAACGATACAATTGGTCATGAGACCGACTTGTGATATGCAAACAGCTGTTTTCACATTTCATGGTCTTCTAAAAGACGAGATGGGTTGGGTCAAAGTTCACGATGATAACTTAATGCTTGAGTCGTGATTGTGATAGTCTTGATCTCCAGCGCCGAATAATCAAGCACAACTTTCTAAGATATTTGACCAAAAAAAATCGGGACTATTAAGATTTGCTAACCACAATATTTCGTTACATAGCACTCACGGATTAACTAGGGACGCCAAATTGCTCCATGCCGGGGTGCCTTACGTGCAAAATGAATTATTTTTTCTTGCAGAAACTGTCCCAGTAGTATTCTCAAAAACTTCTTCCCAAAGTATCCTGGCGATCGGATGAACGATGTCTAACCGAAATCGGCTTTTTTTAAAAATGCCGTATATAGAGAAGATTAAAATCGCGACCTGTCAGTGCGCCACACCTGCGAATTTGAAAATTTTTTTCGCAGATACCTCTTTAGTAGTTTTCTCGACAACTTCAAAACGTTTCAAGGCGATCGGACGAAAGATGTAGTAATGCATAAAAGACAAACAGACAGACAGACAAACACACACATACATTGCCTTTTATATTTATAGATGGGGCGAAAGCCAAAGAAATTCAAGAGAAAATTCAAATTAATAAATAAAACTTAAAACGCAGCCATAGTAATAAAAAAAAAAACAACCCCAAATAAAATTTAAAAATAAAAATTTTGAATTTTGAACATGGTCAGATTTTGGAACCCATTAGAGGCACCTCCTGCTGCACTTTGCCACATTAAAGGTGTTCAGGCTTCACACTGAATGTAACATTAAGCCCTTCTGTCAAATGTCACGCCGTACACTAAAAGTTACCGGCATTGCACATACGGTAAGAACACTTTAAATCCTACTTACTGGAGCCGCAGGATACATAGCCAACATTACTGATGGCAGGATCAACCACAGCAGCTATTGCTATAGCACATAGGATAGGGCTGGAAGTATAATATAAGCAATTGGGTGTAGCCAGACAGTATTCATAGCAAGCCTACAGAAAAAAAATGTTAGTGTTTTTACAAGCTTTTATTTAACTTGCTTCCTCTGTCTGTCTTTTTGTCGTTCTATGCTTATGTCTATCTGTCTCTATCGAGATCGAAACAGGCGAACGAAATTTCGGGCATTTCTAACCGACCAAGTTTTCTTTAATTGGGCTCGACAATGCAATCTGAAAATAGATTTAACTTTTTTTTTTACATTATTTTTTTTTAAATTAGTAGACTCGCCTATTACTACAATTCCGCACCATTATACGAGCTCTATCGTGTTCGTTTGGTGAGCAATTGTTTTACAAAACACACGTGTATAAAAGATTTTAAATCTTTAAATTCTTAATCCCATTCAGCTATCAATGACGCCAATCTATGTTTTTTGTAAAGACGCTAAATGTAGACATTACCACAATACTTTATCTGGTAACCTTGATCTAAACGTAGTTACTGCACATTGATACTAAATAGTCGTATTCATACTCCTAAACCTTGCACCTTAGCTCAAAATTGCAAAAAGTCGTATTTGGAGTTTAATTCAGGCAACTCATCGAGTGGGAGGGGGAGGGCTCAAATGGCTACCGCCCACCGCCCCATCGAACGAAATAGAATTTATATAGAAAATATATTTTTTACCAGTGTCTGCCCCCCTCTCCGGAAAATTTAATCCGCCCCCCACCCGCTTTGAAAATGTCAGTTCCCCCCCCCCCCCCTCCACGGGACAAACAAATTTGAAAAAAAAAGTAGGTCGCACAGGTTAAAGGTAGACCCGATATCTATAATCTAAACCCGTTTCCTGCTTTTGGCCGCATAACTACAAACATGCAGACAGTGTTTCTTTCAGACTTTTTTTTTCTCCGGTGGGGGCATTTGAAATTTTAGCGGGGGCGGATTAAATTCTCCCGGGGAGAGGGTGGCTGACACTGGTAAAGTAAACACTTTCTATCTATATTTTATTTCTGTTCTGAAAGAAACTCTACATGCAGAGCTCTTTAAAGATTAGACCAAAAATGTAGGCGGTAATGTTAGTATCTTTTATATCGCGTATCGATGACATGATTATCTTGTGGCATTTCGCTTTGTTTTAAAAATCGCCTATTTGTTCCATGTTACGTCACTGTAGTGGGAAGTTTTGTTTTTCATTTGATTGTAAATTTTTTTAACATCCTCGTGTTTTCTCTAGAGCGTTCCGGACAGACAGACAGAAATATAGAATAGCGAAACTATTATAGTGAATTGCACTAAAAAAAACACTGGTTTGTCATTACGAACCTGAAGAGCTAATCACATTTTCCATAACTTTTTTAAGGGTATGTGCTCAGCTTATTTTTTTTTTACAATTTAAGATCTAAAGCCATTTTAATACTTTAACCATGTTTGATGCTTGAAAATTTTGGTTGTCATGGAAACCCGAAACAACCTCCACCATTTTAAACTTTTCAAAAGGCTAAGGCTTTTTTATCTGAGCATTTATAGCAATCAAATTTAAACGGCTTATTTTTCAGTATATTTTAGAACTTTTTGTGACAACAACTTTTTGAAAGAGCTACTGGTCGAAATTCTGTAAAGTGTCGTATGCAAAAGGTTCACATTTTGCAAATTATTATGTACCATAAACTTTTTTTCTCAAAAATCTATCCCAATTCCCTCGTGACAAAAGTTCTGGTTTTGCAATAAGAAAAATTACTAAACATTTGGTGGAGATTGTTTAGTAAATAAAAATGAAGTAGATTTTTAGTGTTGAAAACTGCAAACTGAAAAAAAACAGCAAAAAACATAACAACACTCATACGAAAGTTGGACCATAAAACTACACACTGGCGTAAGGAACAATCGAACCATGTGAACTAAAAAAGGGCTAAAAATTAAACTGTTCTTACTTGGTTCGTATTGACACTTGCAGGTGCAAAAGTCGAAGTAACGGGAAAATACGCCGCACATTGACCTATATATATATATATATATATATATATATATATATATATATATATATATATATATATATATATATATATATATATATATATATATATATATATATATATATATATATATATATATATATATATGTAACTGGGGTAGGCCTAACTACCAGTTACAAATGATAACGAACGAGAACCCGAGACACAGTGTTGGTCTGATGCAACCGATAACAGGTGGCTTATTGGGTCGGGCTGATAACAACCTCAAAGCCAACGCGTGCTATTTTGGGAAACGGTATTCAGACGGCCTGTCAACTTTGATGGATAGGACGCAGATGTTATTTTACGGTCTGTACGTTTGAACTACGCAACTGGTGGTCGGAGATCGAGTACAAGTATCGATTACGGAGGAATACAAGTACGGAAACGAGTACGGATACAAGGCATAAATAGGAGGGGACAGCAGGACTCGTTCTCTCTCTCTCTCTTCCCGTTTCAGCGAGCTCTCTTCCATCTTCATCGCTCGCTTAGATCAGTCAGTCTGTGTGACTATGTCAAGTCGGTTATAGAACGGGTTAGCCGTATTGTGTTAAGGAGGATTATAGACATGTGGATTCAGTTATATAAAGCCTAGTGAAGGACTGTTAGGGGTCAGTTGATTCAGACTATTATTGAGAAGCATTCCTGTTGATTTATTGTGTTATTATGAAGCATTTCTTGATTCATGTAATAAAGGATCAATAGCGAACCTGCATCTTGAGTATCTATACTGTGGTCAATGTTGTCTAGAATGAGTGGTTAAACTCGTTAACACGTGGCACTACAGGCAATTAGGTCTCATTACATGTGGCGTTGCGAGCATGGTAACTGTTGGCTCGTTACAATTGGCGTTGTCGGCAGGATAAATGTTCGCTCGTCACATATATATAATAGATAGATAGATGGATAGATATACGTCTGATTTCTACCCATCTTACGTTAGGGAATGTAAAGGCGGCTGGAAATATGCTGACCTTACTACCCTTCTTATGCAGAGGTAACAGTAACAGGTGAACTCTCCTTTATCTGCCCAATGGACCGTCAAGGTCGATTATGCAAGTTATATAACTTTTACTGCAAGGTTTATTTTAGTTACGTAAGCATAAATATTTTTTTGTTAGTTTGTATTAGAAGTTTTATATATTGACTATTATTTGACTAACCGTAGACAGCGTCCGACCAAATTAGTGTAACAAGCAGCACCAGCAAAACTAAATTAGCCATCTGAACTAGGTATAAAAAAAATAAAACATTATAATTGAAAAACAAATTTAATTTAATTTATTTAAGTGTATCGATGCAGCCACTGAAATAATGAAATTTAGTCATTGAAATGTTATAATTAATTTAGGATCCATTTCCTTCTACACTAGTGAAGACAGCAGAAGGTTATACGTCATATCTAGAAATATTTTGTCACACAACATGGATAATCCTAAATCCTGATATTTCAGACAATCCGAAAGCTTATACTAGGACGTTTCAGATTTTTTAGTCCGCGTGAAATTAGTCATTTAGTCATACCCTAAAAGGGAAAGTTTTTCACTATGACCTCAATTGTTATCGAAATAAATTTGACACTATCGATTTTCACAGCTTATAACAACCCACGCTTTTCTTTATAGTTATGTAAATAGTAGTCAATACTTTATTTTCTACCTTTTAGTGCATAAAAGATTATTGTAATTAAAACATTTTTTATGAATTTTATTTCTAGGCTTTTTTTTTTTTGACATGCTTCCTCTGTCGTCAGTCTGTCTAGATCTAAAAGCCCGAGTGAAATTACGTGCACTTCTACCTGACAGATTCTGTTCAAAGTTGGCACGTGGGTCAAGACATGAAGACAATGCAATCTGACATTAAGTTTGACTTAATTGGATGCATAATTATTTTTTTAATTATTTAATGAAAATGTTGACCAAATTAGTAGGCAGTCTTATCTAACTACACGCGTTATCACGTTAATTAGGTGCGCAATAGTTTTTAGTCATGCCACTATTTTTAAATAACAAGCAATTAAAATACTTTTAAAAAAACATAATGAACGTTTTAATAACAAGCTTCTATGTAATAATGTACTAAAAAGTAGATTCTCTTTAAAGATATAATAATACACTAACATTTAAATAACTATAAAGAAAAGCGTGGGTCTCCTATTTAATATTAGCAAAGATATCCAATAGATAATAAAGTGACCCACGCTTTTCTGTATAGTAATTTAAATAGTAGTGTGTGAATATATATTTAAAGAAAATCATTTATGTTCTACGTTTTAGTGCATTATTACATAAAAGCTTGATATTAAAACGTTATTTATTTTTATTTTTTTAAGCTGTAAACAAACAAATACATTTTCAACCAGCCAATGTACTTACTTCTTAGTTGGAGGGCAGACTGATTCGTGGCAACTCACCGGTTGTGTTTTTCACGGTTTATCCTTGTCCCCGGGCTATAAACTAAAGTCTCCCATAATCCGAGTGTTATGTTGCATTTTAAAGGTCAAAGTCAAGCATTGCTTAAAATTTAAAACAAGGTCGGTTGAGATTTTTCGTTATTTGCTTTTTATCTTTGGGGTGCGTAGCTACATAAATAGGTATTGTTAGGTTATAAAACCCGCGTTCTCCCACATAGCCGCACCACCTCACATACTGTTTGTCGCACACAAGCACACCATCCCACGTTTATTCTGCCAGATAATCCCACTATCCCACATATGGCTGCTACACAGGTTTCAATTTTAAAATGTTGTGGAAATAATTACAATAGTCATAAATTATTTCTAGTGGCTTGGTCTTTTTCTGAAGATAGTGTCCATAAGTATAGAGCGTATTATGTCATGTTTTGAAAATGTGGATGCAAAATCTAAGCACTCAAACTACGTCAGAAAATACGAACTACTTCAAAAATGTATACGTCAAAAATACGAACTCATCAAACATACAAGCTACGTCAAAATTAAGAACTAAGTCGAATATATGAACTAGTTAAAAATATAAACAACTTTAAAAATACTAACTACGTCAAAAATAAGAACTATGTCAAACATACAAACTACGTCCGAAATGCGAACTACTTAAACATACGAACCACGTCAAAGATACAATCTACTTCAGACGTACGAAGTACGTCAAACCTGAGAGCTACTTCAAAAATAAGAGTAATGGCACAAATACAAACTAAGTCAAAAACACGAAAAAAAAGGAACCAAGCTAAAAATTTGAACTGCATTAAGATGCGAAGTACGTGAATAGTACAAAAAACTATACAGTTTTTTTTTTATTTTGTTTTTTTGCTTTAATCATAAAGATTCAAGGGTTCTCTACCAAAATTTTGAGAAATCTGATGAAGAAGGTTAAACTGCATGTTTTGAAAAATGTATGTTCCATGTGTTGCTGTCTGCCATTCGCCTGAGTTGTAATCTTTTTATCGTCACCAATATCTTTACGTCCCTATTACCGCCTATCAGCAAAAGTACGTCGTTAATGTTTAAACGTATGGCTAAAATAAGATTTAAAGCTTCCACCTTTTTGAAAATATAAAAAAGTTAAACAAAGGAGAGTGTAACATTGGCTTGTGAGGGGAGAAGGGGTTACGTGGGGGGGGGGTTGTTCAAAGTTGTAAAAAAAGTGCAATCCTATTACCACATTCTTTAAATAAATCTTGTATTGGACAAATTTGCTCGCTACAACACTTTTTAAATAGTAACCTAGACCTAGACCTAGACCTAGACCTAGACCTAGACCTAGACCTAGACCTAGACCTAGACCAAGACCTAGACCTAGACCTAGACCTAGACCTAGACCTAGACCTAGACCTAGACCTAGACCTAGACCTAGACCTAGACCTAGACCTAGACCTAGACCTAGACCTAGACCTAGACCTAGACCTAGACCTAGACCTAGACCTAGACCTAGACCTAGACCTAGACCTAGACCTAGACCTAGACCTAGACCTAGACCTAGACCTAGACCTAGACCTAGACCTAGACCTAGACCTAGACCTAGACCTAGACCTAGACCTAGACCTAGACCTAGACCTAGACCTAGACCTAGACCTAGACCTAGACCTAGACCTAGACCTAGACCTAGACCTAGACCTAGACCTAGACCTAGACCTAGACCTAGACCTAGACCTAGACCTAGACCTAGACCTAGACCTAGACCTAGACCTAGACCTAGACCTAGACCTAGACCTAGACCTAGACCTAGACCTAGACCTAGACCTAGACCTAGACCTAGACCTAGACCTAGACCTAGACCTAGACCTAGACCTAGACCTAGACCTAGACCTAGACCTAGACCTAGACCTAGACCTAGACCTAGACCTAGACCTAGACCTAGACCTAGACCTAGACCTAGACCTAGACCTAGACCTAGACCTAGACCTAGACCTAGACCTAGACCTAGACCTAGACCTAGACCTAGACCTAGACCTAGACCTAGACCTAGACCTAGACCTAGACCTAGACCTAGACCTAGACCTAGACCTAGACCTAGACCTAGACCTAGACCTAGACCTAGACCTAGACCTAGACCTAGACCTAGACCTAGACCTAGACCTAGACCTAGACCTAGACCTAGACCTAGACCTAGACCTAGACCTAGACCTAGACCTAGACCTAGACCTAGACCTAGACCTAGACCTAGACCTAGACCTAGACCTAGACCTAGACCTAGACCTAGACCTAGACCTAGACCTAGACCTAGACCTAGACCTAGACCTAGACCTAGACCTAGACCTAGACCTAGACCTAGACCTAGACCTAGACCTTGACCTAGACCTAGACCTAGACCTAGACCTAGACCTAGACCTAGACCTAGACCTAGACCTAGACCTAGACCTAGACCTAGACCTAGACCTTGACCTAGACCTAGACCTAGACCTAGACCTAGACCTAGACCTAGACCTAGACCTAAACCTCGTCAAACATACATCATAACAGTAGGGTTTCCTCGCGTCTTTTATATGGTATGCGTAACAACACAGCTGTTGCCATGTTAATCCGCTTCGGAATGTGGAAAGCATTGAAAAACGCTCAAGATTCATTGGTCTAATCATGACCAACTGTATTAGTACAATAGTGGCAATAAAACATAGGATGATCCTGATTAGGGGGGCATCGTAAACTGGGAACTATTTATCTACTGCTGCAAATCACAGATAAGAGCTCATATCTGACGCTAAAAACATTAAAACTTTCTTAAACCACACTAAAAGTATATTTTTTGAGTAAAATAGGCTGTTTTAGACAAGCGGCCAAAACGCAGCAGGATGCTAAAGTGTTTAACAATTATCATGATTTAGTTGAAAAGATTTAATCATAAGTTTCTTTCAACGATATATGGAAATACTTTTCAACTCTCTTCATATAACAGAGCTAAAGCTACATATATCAGAAATGGAACTTAGCGGTGTACCGTTGTCATGCCCCAATAATATTCAAATCCTTTCCTATATCAGTTTTACTTAACTTGTTAACTTTACTTGTTAATTTTTACAAGACTTTATAAGTGAATGTGCATTTCATACACGGATCATATGATAAAATAATGTTTTAATGACGAGGCCAGTGAAAGGTTCATCAACCCAATCAGTGTTTTTAAAGATTTGCTTAGCATTGTCAGGGCTAACACATTCAGTTGCTATGGATACTTCACAAGAAGCAGAGGCTTTTCGAATATAATCCTGCAAAGCATAGTGGTGTGTGTGTGTTTGTGTTTGTGGGTGGGGGTGGTGATAACAAATTAAAAAAATGGTTGTAAGATATCAGGGACTGGACCAGGTCGTCTTTTGTAGACTTACTGAGGGCATGAGATGAATAGCAAGGCATTGGGGAAGATGCAGCCATGGTGTCCCAACAACCGTCCGACAGATGTAGAGGATAGGACGATAGGATAGCTGCTCTACACAATGTAATTATCTCAAAGTATGAAAACATTTGATAATCGAGATTTCAATAGACTGATTTAAGATTCACCAGAATAATGATTTATGTCTGGTGTTTTGAAAACCTATATACCAATAGACATTAAATATTGCAGATAAAAATTTAGAAGATCTTTGTAGCCAAGGATATTAACTCATCATTTGTTTTATCAAAAGTAGGGGTAGCCAATGTGTCAAAAAAAATGAAATCACTGATATGCC
This sequence comes from Physella acuta, assembly GCF_028476545.2. NCBI lineage: Eukaryota > Metazoa > Mollusca > Gastropoda > Physidae > Physella > Physella acuta. Next base: position 313,863 of record NW_026732505.1, read on the forward strand.
TAGCGTATTGATACTTACATTAAAAGAAAAAAAAAACAATTTTTTAGTTATATCAAATTTATTTGTTAAGAAATAAAATTAAATCATACATTTCAGGCATAGAGAAAACAATAATTAGAAAAGAGTGAAATTTGAAAATATAGATAAACGCTTAAATAAAAACAAGTTAATTAAAAAGTCTAGTGACATTTAAGCGCAATTTCCTTATGTTATCTAAAAATAGCTCTGTCGTAGCGTAAATCAAGAGCAGGGTTAGTAAAACCATTGGTTAGTTATTAAAACGTTTTTTATTTTATTTTTTTCAGTATTTTACATGTTTTATTTACAATAGAGTTACATGACTAAAAACCATTGCGCGCCTAGCTACCGAATGTGATGTCGCAGCCATTGAACGTGATGGCGCAGCTATTGAACCTGATGACGCGTGTGGTGTGGTTGGATAAAATGCCTACTAATTCGGTCCAAATTTTAATTAATTAAAAAAAAATTTTGTGACCGAACGAAAGGATATTTTTGAAAACTTTCTTCGACAATATTGTTCTAAATTATGGCAGGAATCGATTGGTACATGTTTCAAGTCGCTAAGTGGTCTGGTTGCCGAGATATGGGCCAAACACTGAATTTTTTCGAGGTTTTTTGGCTTTTCCGGGAAATACATGAAAGAAACCCGGAATTTTTATGGCCTATGCTCATTCTCGTAACTTGCTTAACATAATTGCTTTTGGAACTAGTCATCGATATTGCTTCGTTGAGGAGGAGATACGACTTAAAACCCGGACACACGTTCATCCATACATTCATTCATTCATCCATTCCCAGAAATGACGAGTTAATAAACGCAATTCTCCAGAATGGAAATAGCGTTAAAAATGATTTGTAGGAATCTACTTTTTAATTGACATTGTTTATATTGGGACCGCATGTGTAAGGTAACCATATGGTACGTGCTTAAATTGTTCTTCTAGAACATGTAATTACGCTTATTTAATAATAAAGAAAAACGTATTTAAAAACAATAAAACAAATCGTCTCAAAAGTTAAAGTAAACTATAAAATAAGCTTTTTTAAATCAACAATTTAAAATTATGGTTGCATTGGCTAAACTATGATACATTATAATATTTTTTGTTATTACTTAATATTATGCTGACAGGGACAGAACATAACATACATACATCATTACATGTGTATATCTAATTAACGGTTCTTAATCCTATTATATATTTTAGCAAAAAAAGAAAACACTCCAAAACCTAAAGATGTGGCGCCGGCACTTACAACGTGTAACGCAGATCCTTCTAGAACTACAGCTCCTACAGCTCCTAATGTCCCCACACATTCTGCAGTTCCTGCAGCTGCTACGGCTCCCACGGCTCCCACGGCTGCCCCAGCGCCCCCAGTTACCACGGCTATTGTGAAACCAGCTGCTATGGCTAAAGCCCCTACAATAATAGCTCCAACTGCTACAGACATAGGCGGATTTTTTATAACCTCCAACAATTTTAAAAGTCGGTTCATCTGTTTCGCGATAGGTTTTTTCAAATCTATTTCTTCTAAGCCTTTTAAAACATTCGTAACTTTCTTTTTTAGATTTGTCTTTATCTCGTCATCGTTAGAAATGTTATCGATTTCAGCTAACAATTCTTGGCAGCGTCCTGATAGCTGATTTAGATCATCTTCCGTCATACAATTAGACAGTTTAAACTGATGTATATCTTGTATCAAGAAATCCAGCTTTCGCTGAAACTCATTATTAAGTTCTAATAATTGTTCTTCTAAAATGATTCGCTCTCTTTCCAATCTACATTGTTCAAATTTTTCGTTCGTGTAGGCGCCTTTCTTGCTCATCTCAACAACCATGTTAACTAATTGATCCACAGCCATTTTCTTCTTTTCGGAATACAATATGGAGCAGCTATTACAAAACAGGACAATTCTGTTTTCGCATTCTTTGAATAAATCTTGTATTGGACCAGTTTGCTTGCTACACCACTTTTCAAAAGTTATAGCATTATTACCATCGCCTTCATCATTTGCTTCAGGAAAATGTTCATCGCTCCCGTCAAACAGTTCTCCGTATGTAAAAACAATAATACCGTGATCTTTCATTATATTCTCACCAAATATTGCTTTTATTTTACACACAGTATCAATTTCTTCTTGCGTAAACCTGTTGCCATACTTCAAAACCAGCACCACGGCGTCGATACCTTTTTGACAGACACTCATAATTCCTGGAATCTGTTCTGTAATATTGTCTAGATTTATTTTATTATCTGGATCCATAAACCCGGGACTGTCAACAACTTGAATTTCTAGATCACCACGCTTTACAAACGCAGACATGGTGAGAAATGTACAGGCGGTTGTATAGTTGCTTGTTTTAAAAGCATTGCGTCCTAAAATTGAGTTGGCCGTTGCACTTTTACCGTTTCCTGTCTTACCAATCAATGCCAGTGTAAGCTTTACGTGTTTGGAAGGTGCCATCTTCAGCTGTGGAGATGAAAATAAAAATTAAAAAAACAACATAAATATAACGCCGTTGTTTCCTGGAAAATATACTATTGAAACAAAATCAAAACCTTACAAAGGATCTGTTATTTTGTATGCTGTTAGTCGTAAAGATAGTTTTATTATTTTGTTATCCGAATATCTTTATTACTTATTCTAGAACATTTCCAACATTTTAAGAGGATGAATGACTAACGTGAACTTAATTGTAAGAATAAAATATTTTGATATTTTAATATGCATATTTTAAAAACAACTCTATTTCCCGAAATAAATTTCAAAGTTACGTATTTTTTTTTTGTTGTGGTTATTTGGGAAATGTGTTTTTCAGAGAAATGTGACATAAATGAGACTTAGCGGTCTGTTTTAAGTTTTAAGAGTAAATAGTCTAGGGATATGTACAAATTATATTTTTGAGTTACATAAATATGTCCGGAAATTGGTTTTGGGAATAACATGTGTGTATGATCAAGCTAACTCTAAGAAGATTACGATAAATGTACGGTTGCTCTGTTTAACCCTTTGAGGACCAAGGGACAACGGTGTCCCAAATTTTCAAATTATCGCAAAACGAAATTGGAATAACAAAGAGTTGTTGAATTCGCTTTGAAACAATTATTACATGATAAACTTAATCTAAATAAGGCTGTTTTCAGTAAAGGAGATTACTATAAATATACGGTTGCTCTGTTTAAGAACACATTTTGATCATAATACACATGTTTTATTTAATATGATAGTTTGTGGGATCGTATTGTTAGGTGTTAATTAATATGCACATTTGTTGTAGTTAGGGGTTCAATCACCTATCAGCATGAGACGTATGGGACACAAGCATTTAATTAATAAACCGGGAGTGATCTCCCCTAAACTTTCTCGAATATTTTTATATAAAATAACAGGGGATGGGAACTCGGGCTATAGACATGATTTTTAATCCATTTTAAATACTTAAAGTTTTAAAAATAGAATAAAATCTCTTAGACAAATTAATTGCACACCAAGTGAACGCCAAATAAAAAAGCGCATAATAGTGCGCAATATTATTAGTACTTTTAAAATTTACATTAGTTTTTTGAGAAATCGGAAGTAGCGTAAATTACTACTTCCGGTCAACGGAAATTACTCAAAATTTAACAGAAGGTAGAGAATTAGATCTTTTACTTACATGTGAAATTTCATTTATCTATCTGAAATAGTACTCAAGTTATAGGCTTTTGAAAAATTCAAAGTAGAAAAAGTACCACTTCCGGTTGTCGGAAATCGCTCAAAAGTTGATACGGATCTACGATTTTGATATAATACTTATATATGAAATTTCATCAACCTAGCTGTTGTTGCAAAAGCTTGCAGTTAACTTAGTCAGCTGGATATATTATTTGTTGTAAAGGTGGTAGGAGGGGTGGAGAGAAGTTTGTGAGTTTCATAAGCTGACCTTCGCTCTAGAACATTCGCTTTTATTCTATCAGCGCTATAGCAATTTAATTACACTAGCTCTAACTCAGACCACTGTTTTAAACTTGCGACATATGGAGTGGTCTTAACTTCGATAGCGGCAATCGTTTACCTAAGATATATTACATTATCTATAAGGCTGTAAAACGTGAAGTTTTCCCCCTAACTAAAATTGCATTTTAACACGTTTTTATTAACTCAGCTTCGCGTTTGTGTGTTTGTTGTTAAAATTGACATCGAAAATTAGCCCACTTCTGATTGTTCTATAGTTCTGAAATTTGGCATGCAGGCTACTTTCGCCTAACAATTTCAGATGCAATCATAAAAACTAGCAATTAGAGACCGTAATTAGCTTAATTTAATTACGCCCAAAGGACCATAAAATTGAGGACATGATTTCTAAAGATACCGACAAGACTGGAGGCTTATTGACACAGTTACTTCGGCCCCAATCGATGTGAGCGCGCTGGCCGTGATCGTATAGTGGTTAGTACTTTGCGTTGTGGCCGCGACAACCCAGGTTCGAATCCTGGTCGCTCAAGATTTTTTTAGTCCGTGTATTTATAAACACTTAGTCAATTCATACTTAATCAAGTCATTAGATAAAGTAGAAAATAAACTATTTAAAAAACTTTTTTAAAAACCACGTTTTTCATGTGTAGCAACGGACTAAAAAGGAGAAAATAAAATACTTAAAAAAAACTTTTTTTAAAAAACCACGTTTTTCTTGTGGACTAAAAAGTAGAAAATAACTATTTACATACATTTGATGACAAAAAACGTGGGTACTTTCACCATCAAATTTCCCGACCCATCTGCCCGACAACCATCAAATTTCCCGACCCATCTGCCCGACCCACGTTTCAGAATTCGTTGACGTGTCAATAGCTGGATAATAAAATAAAATCCAGGATACCCAGAAAACCGAGTGAGTCATAGAAAAACAAACACGTCTGCACGTGCAGCCGTTGACGTATACATGCTATTTTTAGCCCGCGTTTTGTGTTGTATAAATATATATGGCAAAGTACTAAAGTATGATAAAAATCAGCAAAGTACATTGTTTAAAACTAATACTTATTGCAACAATGTATGTTTAATGTTTAGATTATGTTAATATAAAATTTACACGATTAAACACTTTTTTTTCACTTATTTTTATTATTGGAAAGGTTTTCCTTCAACACAGTTAAGTATTACTACAACCCAAAGTTTGATACAAAAGCGGTTAAAATAACAAAATAAATTAATGTATAAGATTAAACAGTCAAATATAATCCACCAGAATAAATTCCATACGTTACACTAATCAAGTGCCGAGCGAATGTTTTCGTGTTTTAAGCAAAAAAACTGTAAAAAAAACCCAGTTCAATGGTGTTGATTTAATTATTAAAGTTGTATTTTATATTTTTTATAAAACATTCATCACTACGTTTGTTAAACTATAAATAATGTTAGTATGAACTTACCTGGTGTCTGTATTAAATTCAAGCTACACTTGTATCGTCTGCAAAGTTAAAAAAAAAAGTAAACTGACCTCCTGCTTGAGAAGCAGATAATGAGTTTCTGCTCAATGTGTTACCAGGATTATTGGAAAAATCTCGAGGTAGGCAATAGCGCGCATGGCTTATACATCATACAATCGATCAATCTCATTCTCTCCCCATCTCCCACCCACCCCATTACAATAAAAATGTATATTTTCGGAAATAAGACTTAAATGGTTGTCGATCTATACAGTCTTTTAGTTTCTATAATTAAAAACATCCGATAACTAGCTTGTTTTGTATTGATTATTGATCCAACTAAAGTTTTACTAATATGCTGGCGTTTTAGACACTAAAAATCTATACTCTCAACAATAACCAATATGCTGAAGGCGACTTTAATAAGGACTATTTCGGGGCAGTATATTTCCCTTGTCGATAACACCACTACCTTGCCTTACTCCCCCTTCCCGTTATCGCTGACAAGAAAAATGTATTGATGGATCGTGGGATCACAATTGAGCGGAAGAAACGAAATAAGCTGATATGTTATTTATAGGATCGATAGACTAGGTGAGTGATGGACGAGGTTTAAGCAGCAGGTATGAGCGTCCATTTACGAGTCCAAATCTAAAACCACAGACTCACGAATTCTAAACAAGCTGCTGAATCGATAAGAAATACTTTCTGATCAAGGTCAAACTTGTATTATAACTTCTTACCAAAACGTTTATATATAAATAAACATCGTATTTGGTTCATATTTATCAATATTAAAAATATGTTGCCAGGTATTTATATACAATAAAAGTCAGGGCTAAATATCAGATATTCGTCAACAGCTGCACATCAAGTTAACGTTTATTTTCCGGTTATTTACAATCGATTTTTCCGGGAATACACTTTTTCATTTTACAGTCGCGTCGAGGAGCTTAATGTCAACGAATTATGTATTCGGTATCAGTTATTTTCACTTTTCAATATGTGTATCATTTTTTTTAATCACTTTCAAGAGGCGAATGAATAAATGCTCTTTTTGAATCATGCATTTTCAAAATACTTATTAATGAAGTATCTATTTAATTTAGCAATTATAAAGCACAAGTAAAACCTTATTTCTGAACATGCTTCTCGTAATATCATGATCCATGTTTCTGGTAGATACTCGCCATTCTTCAAGTACATAAGTTTTCTTTTTTTTAAATGCATAATGGAATGCATTTGTAAATGTCATTTAAAATAATTTTAAAATGCTGTTTGCTCGAGGGCACACCGCCTAGTGCTTCGGGTAAGAATAACCATGCCTGTAGTGAATAAGAAAGGGATTAATTAAAAATAATCAATTTTTCTCAAAATTACAAGCTCTCTATGAAAAGTTTTATGTCCGTCATCATATTGCATTTGGCATAATAAGAAAGCTGGATTTCTCATGTATTTGAATATCTTTATTTCCATCATCTCGGAAACAGCCAAAGCTTACAATCGGCTATGCAGTTTATACACATGTTATTTTTACGACCTTCTTTTCGTTACATTTGGCTGTTTTTATCAGTTAGCAGGTTTTTAACACTAAAAAGCCTACTACTTTTTATTTTTTGAAACAATGCCCACCATATTTTCATTTAGTGTTCTTCATGCAAAAATACAACTTTTGTCAAGAGGGAATTGTGATGGCTTTCATAGAAAAATTTTATGGTAAATAATATGCATATATTGAAACTTTTGAGTAGTAAAAAGGGTACAATTTATTAGACCTGGTTAAATTCTTACTATTAGATATTTCAAAAAGTTGTAGTGACAAAAGTTTAACAAAATATATACTGAAATATAAGCAGCTTAAATTTGATTTCTCTAAGTCCATACAATAAAAAAAAGCCTTAGCATATTTAAAAGCATATTTAAAAGTACCGAAAAACTCTAAATGGCGGAGGGTTTTTTTTTGTTTCCGTGACAACCAAAAATGTTTTCACCCCTTTTTTGCTGTTTAATACTTATTTCATGCGCCAAATATAGCAAAACTATCCAAAACTTTAAAAAATTAAAAAAAAAACGGAGCATATCTCCTTAAGTAGGGACCTCTTATGCTGTTCGTTGAAATGTTCTAATAAAATCTAAAAGATTTTTTTAAACATATAGAATAGTGTGTGAATAAATGTGAAAACACCTATCCTGTAAAAATAAAACAAATAATTCCGTTTTTTTTCGTAAAGTTTACAGTCGTCAACATGTACAAAAATATCAAATATGAAATATCTCTCCTCGCTTCTTTTTTTTTTAAATTTGCAAACGTTTATAAACAGACAACTTGAATTGAGCGCTGAATTGTATTTCAACCCGCTCACGTGACAGGTATCACGTGCTTGAAACATTTGATATATTTAGTTACTGATTCAGTTTTGTGTTTTTGTTTACTACGTGCTTTAAACACGTGATGATATTTTTACTTACCGAGTCAGATTTTTTTTTCTACCATGCTACAGCAGATGTGCATTTTTCCTGGAGTCATTGGCTGACTGTCGTTTCGTTTTGACCGCATTACAATGCGTTTTATTATTTCTCATGCAAAACTAGAGACCTAGACCTAGACCTAGACCTAGACCTAGCCCTAGACCTAGACCTAGCCCTAGCCCTAGCCCTAGCCCTAGCCCTAGCCCTAGCCCTAGCCCTAGACCTAGACCTAGACCTAGACCTAGACCTAGACCTAGACCTAGACCTAGACCTAGACCTAGACCTAGACCTAGACCTAGACCTAGACCTAGACCTAGACCTAGACCTAGACCTAGACCTAGACCTAGACCTAGACCTAGACCTAGACCTAGACCTAGACCTAGACCTAGACCTAGACCTAGACCTAGACCTAGACCTAGACCTAGACCTAGACCTAGACCTAGACCTAGACCTAGACCTAGACCTAGACCTAGACCTAGACCTAGACCTAGACCTAGACCTAGACCTAGACCTAGACCTAGACCTAGACCTAGACCTAGACCTAGACCTAGACCTAGACCTAGACCTAGACCTAGACCTAGACCTAGACCTAGACCTAGACCTAGACCTAGACCTAGACCTAGACCTAGACCTAGACCTAGACCTAGACCTAGACCTAGACCTAGACCTAGACCTAGACCTAGACCTAGACCTAGACCTAGACCTAGACCTAGACCTAGACCTAGACCTAGACCTAGACCTAGACCTAGACCTAGACCTAGACCTAGACCTAGACCTAGACCTAGACCTAGACCTAGACCTAGACCTAGACCTAGACCTAGACCTAGACATAGACCTAGACCTAGACCTAGACCTAGACCTAGACCTAGACCTAGACCTAGACCTAGACCTAGACCTAGACCTAGACCTAGACCTAGACCTAGACCTAGACCTAGACCTAGACCTAGACCTAGACCTAGACCTAGACCTAGGCCTAGACCTAGACATAGACCTAGACCTAGACCTAGACCTAGATTTAGACCTTGATTTATTTAGACCTACGCCTACGCCTACGCCTACGCATACGCCTACGCCAACGCCTACGCCCACGCCCACGCCCACGCCCACGCCTACGCCTACACCTACACCTACGCCTACACCTACACCTACACCTACACCTACACCTAGTGTGTGTTTGCATGTGCGTACGTGCCTACGTGCGTTCCCCTTTGAGTTTGTTTTTACGCGTGATTGTTACGGAACCACGTAATTCTCTTGAAAATCGATAAGATCTTGGAATCCACTTTCCCAGAAAATTCAATCGTGAGTCACAGCTAATCGAATCACTCGCGTGCAATTTATCGAATGCGTACCGCTCTTGATTAATACAACAACAGAAGCGTTCATAATATACGAATGCTTGATTAGACATGATAATAAAAAAAATTCAGAAAATATCAAATACAGCCATGACTTATGGCAGATTTAAAATAGAAGGTTAACGAGGCAACACATTTATAATTGTATCTGTAAAGTTTTAAAGGAATTGAGTTAGCACAAAGTAATTCCTTTTAACAAATATTAAGTTAACTATGGCTAAAGATCAGAAAAATACGTAAAATATTACCTTATAGAGAAGTGTTTTCTAAATTGTTCTGTATCAGTTATGAATTGTCGATATAGTAGGAAATATAAGGACAGTACGCACTTATATTCTATGTATCCCGTAGCTATGCAGTGAGAGGGTCTAACAATAACATGTCTAGTTTGGGAATTTAAAAAAAAAAATTAATCCCCTTCTCATTCACTACAGGCATTGTAAGTCTTATCAGAAGCATTAGACGGTGTGCCATCAGGATATATATATATATATATATATATATATATATATATATATATATATATATATATATATATATATATATATATATATATATCAGCATTTTTACATTATTTTAAGTGACATTTAAGTGACATTCCACAATGCATAAAAACAATGAAGAAAACTTATGTACTTGGAGAGGGGGGGGGGGTTCTATCAGAAATATGTATCATAATACATAAAACATGTTCAGAAATAAGGTTCTACTTGTGCTTTTTAATTGCTAAATTAAAAAGATACTTCATTAAACAGTCTTTTGAAAATGCATGATTTAAAAAGGGCATTTATTCATTTGCCTCTTGAGAGTGTCAGATTAAAAAAAAGATACAAATATTGAAAAGTGAAAATAACTGATACCGAATACAGAATTCGTTGACGCTAAGTTGCTCGACGCGACTGTAAAATGAAAATCTGTATTCCCGGAAAAAATCGATTGTAAATAGCTGGAAAATAAACGTTAACTTGATGTGCAGCTGTTGACGAATATCTGGTATTTAGTCTTGACTTGTATTGTATATAAACATCTGGCAACATGTTTAAAAAGTTGATAAATATCAACAAAATACGATGTTTATATATAAATAAATAAATAAATAAATAAATATATATATATATATATATATATATATATATATATATATATATATATATATATATATATATATATATATATATATATATATATATATATATATATATATATCGTTTGGGTAAGAATAATATATAATACAAAGTCAGAAGGTATTTCTTATCAATTCAGCAGCTTGTTTGAATATCGCGAGTGTGTGGTTTTGGATTTGGACTAGTAAATGGACGTTCATATCTGCTGCTTAAACCTCGTCCATCACTCACCTAGTTGATCGATCCTACAAATAACAAATCGGCTTATTTCGTTTCTTCGGCCCACGATCGATCAGTATATTTTAGTGACAGCGAAAACGGGAAGGGGAGTAGCTGGTTGCTGGGGGTGGGGGGGGGGGGGGGTGAGGTTGATCGGCTTCACCATGTTTAAACCATGCGCGCTATTGATAAGATGGAGATTTTTCCAATAATCCTGGAAACACATTGAGCAGAAACTCATTAACTGCTTCACAAGCAGGCGGCCAGTTTATTTTGTTTAACATTGCAGACAATACAAGTGTAGCTTGGATTTAGTACAGACACCAGGTAAGTTCATACCAAAAGTATTTATAGTAGGCTATAACAAACGAGGTGATGAATGATATATAAAATATTCAAAATACAATTTTAATAAATAACACAACACAACAGAACTGATTGTTTTTACAATTTCTTGTTTATCGGAAATCGCTCAAAATTGATACGGATCTACGATTTTAATATAATATTTATATTGAAATTTTATCAACCGAGCTGTAACGGTACTAAAGTTATCGTGTTTACACACACACACACAGAGACACACAGACACACAGACACACACATACACAGACATACGGATAAGATTGTCAAACTATGCTTTTCCAACTAGGGAGCCCTAAAACGTTTATAAGACTTTCTCTATACTTCGTATAAAAGAGAAAGTAAAAATACGTGATTTTGAAATTTATTCGAGTTGTTTTAAAAAATAAAATCCTCATTCGTATGCATTTAAAATATCAAAAGAGTTTTATTTTGGTCTTACAATTAAGTTCACGTTAGTCATTCATCCTCTTCAAATCTTGGAAATGTTTTAGAGAAGGAAATAAAAAAATTCGGATGCAGCTTTCTTCAGCGTATCGCAAAACAAAATAATAAAACTATCTTTACGACTAACAGCATACAAAAAAACATATCCTTTGTAAGATTTTGATTTTGTTTCAATAGTATATTTTCCAGGTAACGACAACGTTGTATTTGTTTTATTTATTTTTTATTTTCTTCTCCAGAGCTGAAGATGGCACCTTCCAAAGACTTACTGCTTACACTGGCATTGCTTGGTAAAACAGGAAACGGTAAAAGTGCACCGGCCAACTCAATTTTAGGACGCAATGCTTTTAAAATAAGCAGCTATACAACCATCTGTAAATTTCTCACCATGTCTGCGTTTGTACAGCGTGGTGATCTAGAAATTCAAGTTGTTGACAGTCCCGGGTTTATGGATCCAGATATTCTAAGAAACTTAGACAATATTACAGCACAGATTCCTGGAATTATGAGTGTCTGTCAAAAAGGTATCGACGCCGTGGTGCTGGTTTTGAAGTATGGGAACAGATTTACGCAAGAAGAAATTGATACTGTGTGTAAAATAAAAGCAATATTTGGCGAGAATATAATGAAAGATCACGGTATTATTCTTTTTACATACGGAGAACTGTTTGACGGGAGCGATGAACATTTTCCTGAAGCCAATGATGAAGGCGATGATAGTAATGCTATAACTTTTGAAATGTGGTGTAGCAAGCAAACTGGTCCATTACAAGATTTATTCAAAGAATGCGAAAACAGAATTGTCCTGATTTGTAATAGTTGCTCAACATTGTTTTCAGAAAAGAAGAAAACGGCTGTGGATCAATTAGTTAACATGGTTGTTGAGATGAGCAAGAAAGGCGCCTACACGAACGAAAAATTTGAACAATGTATCTTTTTAGAAGAACAATTATTAGAACTTAATTATGAGTTTCAGCGAAAGCTGGATTTCTTGATACAAGATATACATCAGTTTAAACTGTCTAATTCTATGACGGAAGATGATCTAAATCAGCTATCAGGACGCTGCCAAGAATTGTTAGCTGAAGTCGATAACATTTCTAATGATGAAGAGAAAAAGAAAAATCTAAAAAATAAAGTTACGAATGTTTTAAAAGGCTTAGAAGAAATAGATTTGAAAAAACCTATCGCGAAACAGATGAACCGACTTTTAAAATTGTTGGATGTTATAAAAAATCCGCCTATGTCTGTAGCAGTTGGAGCTACTATTGTAGGCGCTTTAGCCATAGCAGCTGGTTTCACAATAGCCGTGGTAACTGGGGGCGCTGGGGCAGTCGTGGGAGCCGTGGGAGCTGCAGGAACTACAGAATGTGTGGGGACTTTAGGAGCTGTAGGAGCTGTAGTTCTAGAAGGAACAGCGTTACACGTTGTACGTGTTGGCGCCACATCTTTAGGTGTAGGGGTATTTTCTTTTTTTGCTAAAATATATAATAATATTAAAAACCGTTAAATATAAACATGTAACGATTTGTTTTCTCTATATATACGGTATATAAAAATAAATGTCGATAGCGGTTTCACAGCGTTCATCCGATCGCCATCAGACTTTGGAGAGTTGATTAGAATACTCTATGGAAGGGTTCTGTAAAAAAAAAATCAATTTCAATTTCGCAAGGGCGGCGCCACGGGATGATGGGATTTTTCTCTATTTTTCATATGACGTCACGTCCGTTCGTGATACCTACGCCCGCCGCCACAGTGGTGTACACAAGACGTAAACACAATCAGCTGTTCGCCAGCGCTGGACGTGTTCACCAGCGCTGGACGCGTTCACTGTATGTAAAGAACCGCACCCGCGGAAAAGGAAAAATACGTTAAAAAACTTGAACTCTTAGGAATTGAAGATCCTTATACTGTTATTGACAGTTTCGTATAAATAAATATGTGGACAAAATTTCTAAATAAAAATACTGTTAGTAATACTGTTTGCGTTTAGAGTTAAAGTAGCCGAATCTGATCAAATGCAGTTCTCGATACTTTGTTTCATGTAAGGACAGTAAAATAATAAACTTCATTTTAATTATAAAAGATAACTATTAATAAAACAAATATGCTCGACCTTCACAAATACTAATAGTAAAAGACAAAGTCAAAAGTAATAGGCTAATAAGAATAATAAGATCTAATAGTAGGCCTAATACCTGGCTCCGCTGGGTAGACATAGAATCTAGAATCTACTTCTTTACTTAAATTTAATTACTTTAGATCTACATTCGATTCAAAATACACCATAATAAATCAAAAGTAGTCATAATAGGCCTAATAAAGCATTTCATTGTCTCTAAGATCTAAAATCTCGCTCTATTATCTAATCATTTTTTTAGCAAACGAAATTTTCTGAAATTGAAATAGATTATATGACTAGACTTAGATCTAGAATCTGCTACTTAAATTAAATTGTAGAAACTTTATACACGCATGTAGTTGATATTATTGTAGTAGAAGGCTTTAATAAATTACTAAGGCCTACCTACTTTGTTGTCTTTTTACAGCAATATGTATCTGATACTGGACTGAGTTTAATTAAATTCAAATTCATATCTAGTAATTGGTCTACTAAGTTTTTGTAGCCTAGTAGTACAATCTAGATCATACCAGCCAACAACAAATAACCATATTATTATTATTTGGTTAATGATTAGGCTAATTTTTTTTTAAAATCCACTGTTTATAAAAGAAACAAATCAAGCTAGAAACATTATAAGTGAGATGGTTTAGAATAATAACAATGGACCCAGTCTACAATTGATACAATTGCAGGTCTACATAGGGCCTACAGTCTAGTAGTTTACAGTAGGCACCTAGTGTGTAGCTAGTATACTAGTGTGTAGCTGTCCAGAGTTAAGATTCTTAATGCCTTAATGCTTTCCCCTGATAAGCCGTGTGTGCTATAAATGACATAACATGACACCGAGGTGAGAAGTGTTGAGGGGAGAGCAGTGGGACTTTCCCCTTTGTTCTCCCTGCTGGGCCCTGAGGGTCAAAATTATATCAGAAATACTATCTCTGTGGGGCTGGGTATCACGAAGGTGAGACATTTTCAGGGGAGGGCAGGGCAGACTCCTCTTTGGTTTTATTGTGGGCTAGATACAGGTGGGGGCAGCCATCATGAGGGTTGAACGTCAGTATTAATGTGTCTGATTACTTCCCTGCTGGATTATAAGGGTCTTAAATTGTATAACATGCTACCCAGATTGGTTATTACCCATGGATTATATTAGCCGTTGTAGTGTGGGTTTTGTAGGAGTTAAGTGGTCTCACGTTTGCTACAGTAGATAACCTCTAATATATTACTGCATTTGATCAGCTTCGTCTACTTAAACTCTAAACGCAAACGGTATTGCTAACAGTATTTTTATTTAGAAATTTCGGCCACATATTTATATTATCCACGAAACTGTCAATAACTGTATAAGGATCTTCAATTCCTAAGAGTTCAAGTTTTTAACATATTTTTCCTTTTCCGCGGGCGCGATTCTTTACATACGGTGAACACGTCCAGCGCTGGTGAACACGTCCAGCGCTGGCGAACAGCTGATTGTGTTTACGTCTGATGTACACCACTGTGGCGGCGGGCGTAGGTATCACGTGATTTAGGTCACGTGTTTGCAAGGACTCTATACGGTATATAAATTAAAAGACGATTGCGGTTTGACACAGTTTATCCGGGTGCCATAAAACTTTAGGGAATTCATGAATACTTCCGATCAGTTTTCTGGTGTGGGGGTGGGTGGGGGGAGGGAGGATTTAGTTTTGCATTTGCGGCCCCCCCCCCGACATGATGCGATTTGGCGCCCTGGTCTTTCCCGTGAGCGCTATGGCGACCAAGTTCGGTCTACACAGTGTGATAGGATGGGGCGTTACAAACACTCACTAAATTAAATCAGGCATGTCCTCCGGCGCCCTCGTAGGGTGAGATTTTGCTACAAATAAAAATTGCTGTTTCTGCCCGAAAAGCTCACATGGGCCACTGAGGGCCATGTTATACGTTTTATTTTAATAACCAGAAAAAATTAACCAAGGTTAGATTATTAACTGGGATGTTTCTTTTTGTCCGTAAAAAAAATCCAAACAGTTTCGCCACTTTGCGAATGATGCAATTAGCATCTATTTTTAGACAATCCAATCAGAAATTGAGTTCGAGTATCTAATAATAGACCATTAGTAACCTAACATATTGCATCAGTCACATTGATGTTTAAAACACGACAAATAATTTTTTTCACGTGTTAAAGAAAAAAATCCTTTTCATTTGTGTCACTTTTAGTTCATTTAGTCACCGAAGTGTGTTCTAGCTCATTATTTCGGTGAGTGATTAATGTACACTCAAGGTTTTTATGCGGTAGTGTAGGTAAACCGTGTCACGATACTTAAGATCCAAGCGCAGGCATTGTTTACATTTAAATAACTCACTTTTAAAAAACAAGATCACGCGTCTAAGAATATAGAGTTTGTAACTCATGGATGTAACCCTTCTTATATATTTTGTCGGACTTTATTCTATTTTCGCGGCAACGCGCTGGGACGGGTACGCTAGTTAGATATAGACATGTAATGATGTATGTATGTTATGTTCTGTCCCTGTCAGCATAATATTAAATAATAACAAAAAATATTATAATGTATCATAATTAAGCCAATGCAACGATAATTTTACATTGTTGCTTTTTAAAAAGTTTATTTCATAGTTAACTTTAACATTTGGACGATTTGATTTACTGTTGTTAAATATATGTTTTTCTGAGATTTAAATACGTGTAATTGGCTTGTTTAAGAAGAACAATTTAAACACGTACATTATGGTTATCTTACAAATGCAGTCCCGATATAAACAGGGGTCAATGAATAATTAGAATCCTAAAAATTTATTATTTAATTTAAACGTCATCTGTATTTTCAAATTTCAATCTTTTCTAATTATTGTTTTTTTAAAGCCTGTAATGTGTGTAATTTTATTTTATTTCTTAACCAATAAAGTTGATATAGTTATCATAAAAACGTTGTTTTTTGTTTGTTTTAATGTATGGCTCAATACATTAGGCACATCAGTGATTTGATTTTTTGTTTTTGACACATCGGCTACACCTTCTATTGTTAAAACAAGTTATAACTTGATATCTTATGCCACAAGAAGTTCTGAATTTCGTCTGTCATATTTAATGTCTATTAGTATATAGGTTCACAAAACACCAGACTTAAATTATAATTCAGGTGTATACATCTAAAATCTGTCTATTGAACCCAGTAGTATCAAACGTTTTCAAACATTGAGATGACTACATTGTGTAGAGCAGCTATCCTATCCTCCTATCTTCTACATCTGTTGGACTGTTGTTGGGACACCATGGTTGCATCTTCCCCAATGCCTTGCCATGCATCTCATGCCCTCAGACAGTCTACAAAAGACGATCTGGTCCAGTCCCTGATATTATCCAACCATTTTTAAAATTTGTTACCACCACCCCCATCCACAAACACACACACACACCACACTATGCTTTGCAGGATTGTATTCGAATATTCGAAAAGCCGCTGGTTCTTGTAAAGTATCCATAGGATCTGAATGTTTTAGCCCTGACAATGCTAAGCAAATCTTTAAAAGACTGATTGGGTTGATGAACCTTTCACTGACCTCGTCATTAAAACATTATTTTATCATATGATCCGTGTATTAAATGCACATTCACTTATAAAGTCTTGTAAAAAATTAACAAAACAAAACTGATATAGGTAAGGATTTGAATATTATTGAGCCATGACAACGGTACACCGCTAAGTCCCACTTCTGATATATGTAGCTTGAGCTTTGTTACATAAAGAGAGTTGAAAAGTATTTCCATCTATTGTTGAAAGAACGTAATAATTAAATCTGTTCAACTAAATCATTACAATTGTTATTATTCTCGTTTGAACACTTTTAGCATCCTGCTGGGTTTTAGTCGCTAGTCTATTATGGACTAAATTACTCCAAAATATACTTTTATCGTTGTTAAAGATAGCTCTAATGGTTTTAGCGTCAAATATGAGCTTTGAAGCAGTAGATAAATAGTTTACAGTTTACAATGCCTCCCTAAATTGGATCATCCTATGTTGTTTTTTTCACTATTATACTAAAATTGTTGGTCGTGATTAGACCAATGAATGAATCTTGAGCGTTTTTCAAAAACGAATCTTGATGAAGTTCATAATTTTTTTGTGCGATTTTAGCAGATAAATCTTATGCATCGCTGACTTTATAATTGGGAAGTTTCAGACGTTTATATCAGCTAGTGTAATATGCTTTAATTTTCAGGTAACGTTTCAACGAAGTTGAATAAATTATTAACGACATTTTCCACAAGGATAGAACGGTAGCAATTGTCAGATTGTAACCCTATATAAAAAAGTTGGTACCTTTTGCAACAATTATAAAGCAAATTAAACTTGTGGTAAATCATCTATTTCAAATATATTTATGAATAAACAAAGATAATTTTAGCGAAAACAATATAATTTTCTTTAATATAAAGCACTGCACACTATAAAAAGTAACAAAATTCCACTAATCTATATATATTTTATTCTCTTAAAGCAATTTCAACTTACATGTCAGTCTTTAATAAAGCGAAAGCTGCATATTATATTACTAGTTAAAATTTCTAAATTGCCCACATAAAAAACAAGTATTTTAATTGTGCAGTATGAAAATAATGGTAAAGAATCAAACACAAGTTACATTATATACATAATATATATATATATATATATATATATATATATATATATATATATATATATATATATATATATATATATATATATATATATATATATATATATATGTATATATATATATGTGTGTGTGTGTATGTGTGAAATTTATTCACAGTTAATATTGATAAATGAATACATTATATGCATTTGTTCTTAAATATAAGTATAACAATAAATGCAAATGTAACAAAAGTAGCTGTTTCAACATCAATCATAATTTTATATTGGCATAATTTTAAAATATGTTGATAGCATATTTGAGATACATGTCTGGATTAAGTATAAGAAGTTCTAATATATGGGCACACACTAACCTAGTGTAATATAATAAAACATATAAACATTGTATCTTTAATATGATCATAGGATTTCGTTTGTAAAATGTGAAATATTTTTTAACAATCATTTAAAATGGCAATATTTTACTATAAAATGTTCATTAATGTTTGGATATATTTATGGAAAACTAAATATCGGTCAAATTTAAAACATTCAAATAATTTAAAGCTTAAAGTAAACATTAATTAAATACAAACTTTACCTCAAACTTCAAAACCGCTACAAAGTAAGCATAGCTGTAGAAAAAAAGTCACTAAAGTAAAACCCTTCGGCATTCTACAATACACACTTTAGGCTTATTATACACAACATAAAGAATGGCATTCACCTGTTTTTTAAACTTGTTTAGCAAGTGATCGACCATTGTGTAAATCCCTAATGCTCCGCCAACACGTAATCCAATTGCACTTATCGCTGACGCTGATCCTTCAGTTGCAATAGTAAAAGCGAACCCTGCTGCTAGTAATAAATAGCTTATAATTGTAGATGCATCAGGTACAGAAATAGCCGGATTTTTAAGCATCTGCTACATCTCTAAAATTGGTTTCAGCTGTTCTTGGATAGGTTTTTTTTTTCAAATCTATTTTTTCTTTTTTATATTGCATGCTCTTAAGTCTTATGTGAAAGTTGTTATCCTGTGAAATGTTACCTATTTCATCTAATTCCAACAACTGTTTGCCAGTACTTTTTGTTAGTTTAATGAAATCTTTTTCTGTCATGTTATTCTGTCTGTTATTAGATTTCCTGAGTTGAAAGATCAGTTTGACGCTGAAAATCAATCTTTAGTTCTGATAAAAGAAATCTCTCGGGAAAAATTAATTAGCAAACAATATAGCAATCGTTTCAAAACCTAAAACTAAAATACAAAGAATTTTGCTGCAAAAAATATATCTATGTTTAAATTATAACAAAATCATGTGTGTAGTTATCGCGCAGACGCTGACTCTACAGCACCAGTGGCGTAGGCAAGGGGGGGGGGTTAGGGGGGTTATAACCCCTCCCATGGACTCACACACACACACATATATATATATATATATATATATGTATATATATATATATATATATATATATATATATATATATATATATATATATATATATATATATGACCAATGACCAATTCCCATGACCAATTCCTGGCTACGCCAATGGACAGCACAATCACGCAGACTTCACTTTTGGCTTTGAATTCATGTTACTAAGAATTCCGTGTAAAAGTCTATCAGTAAAAGATAAACTACCGAAACCAAGAGCCTGTGAAGTAGCCCTTACAATATTAATTAATCTGGCTAAAATGGCAGCCCCGGTTTCAACAGGTATTGGTGGGTTTTTGAGAGTGTCCAATGACTTTAAAAGTGACATCATCTGTTCCGCTATTGGTTGATTTAAATTTATTTCTCCTAAGTGTTTTAAAATCTTGTTGACTTTTTCTTTTAAGATATTCTTTAACCGAGTATCTTTAGAAATTGTATCAACTTTATTCAACAAATCTTTACCGCGCCGTTTAAGCTGAATCAGATCATCTTCCGTCATGGTATTAGACTGTTTAAACTTGTTAATATGTTGGATCAAGAAATCCAATTTACGCTGAAACGAAATATCAAGTTCTAATAATTCATATTTTACAATTATCTTCTCTCGTTCCAATTTACATTTTTCAAACATTTCGTTCGTGTAGGCGCCTTTTTTTCTCATTTCGACAGCAATATTCATAAGCTGTTTCACTGACTCTTTATTCTTTTCCTTAAACCGTCCTAAAACACTATTATAAACAAGTACAATCCTGTTATCGCATTCTGTAAATAAGTTTTGTATTGCACCATCTTGCTTGCGACACCAAGTTTCAAACGTGATCGGATCTTCACCTCTGTCTTCTATTTGTTCATTAGTCATATCAAAGTTTTCTCCGAATGTAAAAACAATAATACCGTGATCTTTCAGTATATTTTTGCCAAACATTTCTTTTATTTTACACACAGTATCGAATTCTTCTTTTGTGAACCTATTTCCATACTTAAAAACTAACAACATTGCATGAATACCTTCTGAGCAGACACTCATTATTCCAGGTATTTGGATATCAATGTTGTCTATTTCTCTTTTCTCATCTGGATCCATATACCCTGGACTGTCTACAACTTTTATTTCTAATTCTTTACGTTTAACAGAAGCAGACATGGTCAGATATGTACACGATGTTAAATCGTCAGATTTTTTAAAAGCATCAAGTTGTAAAATAGAGTTTGCTGTTGAGCTTTTGCCATTTCCTGTTTTTCCAACCATCGCGAGAGTAATTCGTTTGCTTTTGGTTTCCTCCCTCTATAATTAAAGAAAACAAAGAAATTAAATTTTATTACAGATAATTTTTTACAGACATAAAAAACAAATCATAAATCATCATGTTTCGGTGTTATATGGCGTTGATGTCGGGAAATATTTAAAACCAGCCAGTTTCGCTTGAATTATAGGACTATATATTAAAGGTATTTTAATGTTATACTTTACTTGTTTGGAAAAAATAATTTATAAAATAGTTATTGTTCAAAACTCAATGTGCTTTACTACACGTTGAGCGAAATTAGTGACAAAGCAAAGAAATAACCAAATAGCTAAAAATCCGACACATTTAAAATAACATAGGCTACCAATACCTATTAAAGAAACTAAAATCAACATTTTTTTCCGGAAATATATGACTTTGAAGTAGAAAAATATTTATATTAGAGCTTTTATCAAAGGTAATGGATAAATCGTAATATAACTGTCAAAACAATAGACACGCCATAAGCACAGGTAGAGTTCATATCAATAAATAGTGTGTTCTAACCCCCGAATAATAATTTTCCTGTATTCTATTCGCGTGATACCAAACAACGAGATGTGACTCTTCAGTCTTTGAACAACACTGCTCAGATATAGAGATATTTTTTGTGTGGAGTGCATTGGCTGAGCTTAGAACGAACTGAATGAAAGAATAAAAATGGTAGGCCCTTTCATGTGTACCTTATAAAGTGGATGACGATTTAATATTCTATTTTACTAATCCTAGAAAATGATAATTTAAAACAAAATATCTTAATGGCTTCCTTTTTAATGCAAAAATAATTAAAACATAGTTTCTTCATTAACAATGGATGATCATTTTGCGTTATAATATGTTAAAATATGTATTTAACGATCCTTAGGAAGAAAAAAGTGTGTTGAAAGTTTGTTTTTATTTATTGAATACTAGAAATCCTGGGAATTAAATATTTAGTTCAAGAACCAAACGACGGTAAGCGAAATACCAACCCTGGCATAACCAGGATGGAAAATATTTTGAGCATTATACCTTTGAACTGCTCCGTGTTGCAGATTCGCCCATGGTCTTGTCAGTAAACGATTGAGTACTGCGATCCTTTAGAGAAGCATCACACCCACTGGCACTTTTGCTATGTCCAACGTTGATAGTAGATCTTTTTGTATTTTCAACTCTTCTTCTTGGTGTATCTAGAAGTCTATCTAATACTTTAATAACTTGAAACAATTGCATTTCCACTTTTAATTTCACATCGAATACAATTAAATTTCTATGAATAATTTCAACATGGTCGATTAATTGCGTTGGTATGTCTGCATCCTTACGTTCATCAATAATTCTTTCAAGAATATTTTTATTGGAAATCTTTAATCTATTTAAATCGCTTTCGGTTACAATATCTCTATGTATCAACTGAAAGATATCTGATTTCATTTCTTCCAAACTGTTTTTCATAGATAAACGTAGCCTTGGTACTTTCAGATGTAAAATTTCTACTTCGCGCACCAGAAAACTGCGTTTAAACATATCCTGTGTATACAATCTATTTTTACTTATTTCCATGGCCATGTTTAATAATTGATCCACGGCTTCTTTCCGTTTCTTTACAAACTGTGTCCCTATATTATAAAACAACACCACTCTGTTCCCACATTCAATAATTAGCTTCTGTAATTCACCTGGCTGTCTCTCAAACCACTGTTGAAATGTAGCCTCTTCTCTGCCATCCTTTGCTTCAAGCATATCTCCACCAGTCATTATAATAACTCCGTGATTTGTAAGAAAGTTTTCACCAAATATCTTTTTAATTTTACTAACAGCTTGACTGTCTTCTGAAGTAAATATATTGTCATATTTTAAAACTAAACAAATTGCGTGTATTCCTTCTGGACAGGCGCTCATTACACTCGGGATCTCTATAGTTGTGTTTATAAGTTCTTGTTTTTCATCAAGCTCCATCACGCCGGGCGTGTCGATAACTCTAACGTCCAAGGTACCATCACGTTCTCCACTTCTCTCATTAATCATAAAAGTGCACAGCTTAGAACCGTTATCGGCTTGAAAAGCTTTCCGACCTAGAATAGAATTACCGCATGCACTTTTGCCATAGCCAACCTTGCCAGTCAATAACAGCGTAATTTTTTGCCTGGGTGGTGATGCCATAGTGAAATCGTCCAATCTAAAAAGACAGTGTATAAACAGAACATATCAGTCATACAATGTTAATATACGACTAGCATTTAAAAAACATGTAGTCACAAGCTGGATCTTTGAAAGTACCGGAATATTACAAACCTGTCTTGCAATATGCTACTAAACTTGTAAAGCTTGGGGGCTGAAAAAATAAATAAAGCGGGAGTGATCTCCTATAAACTTTTGCGAATATTCTTATATAACACTACGGGGAATGCAATGCGGGATATACACATGATTTTAAATCAATTTTTAATAATTTTTTTTTAAAAAGGATAGGATCTCGTAGAAAATATAATTGCACACCAAGTGAACAGCAAACAAGGTGTGTATAAATTCATGTTTTTTTTTGAGAAATCGGAAATAGCGTAAAGTACTAGGCCTACTTCCGGTCAACAGAAATTACTAATTTTTTTTTAAAGAAGGCAGAGAATTAGATTTTTTACTTATATTTGAAAGGTCGTTTATCTATCTAAAACAGTACTAAACTATCGGCTTTTGACAAAAACAAAAGTAAAAAACAAATTCCACTTCCGGTTACCGGAAATCGCTGAAAAGTTTATATAGAACTACATATCTGATTTAATACTTATACAGGAAATCCATCAACCTAGCTGTAACTGTACTCTAGTTATCGTGTTCATGGGCATTTATATATACACACACACAGATATACGGACAAAATTGCAAAATGTGTTTTTCCGACTCAAGGGGGGGGGGGTGTAAAACGTCAAGATTTGTGAAAATCTCGATTTCGATTTTTTGCACGATTACAATACTTCCACTATAGGCCTACTTCGTATTCGACAAAAGTAAAATGCTAAGAAAAATAGCTGTAATACAGGAATTAAATAATTTATGTCTAAACTTTTCATCAATTTACTTAATACTAATTTAAAGTGAAAGGTAGAAAATCTTTACACCTAGCGATCAATTAGTAGATGAAGTAGAGTTATTGTGGTTTTTTTTTCACCTCGGTATATGAAGGTTAGATGTGATAAGCACTTTGCTCAGCCGCTTTTACTTTCCTTAACGTTAGTTATGTACCCATTAGAGCTGGGTGGACTGACTAGGACTACTACTACTGACTAGGACCCGGATTTGAACTCAAGACTTTAGGTGTAGCAGAATAGTGCTCTACCGCTTACGCCACGCAGTCCCAGTTTGTATTTTAATTGGTTTAGCTTAATTCAGTGTTGAGGTCATTATAGTGTTATATCTTTGTATATATCATTATAGTGTAATATTTCGAAAGATGCGTTGAACTTCACCCAACATTAGGACGCTAACATGTTTTTTCTAGAAAATGCTGCGCATAAGTGTAGAACATGACCCGGTGGATTCAAACAATACAAAGTACTGCACCATTGCACCCCGTCTATAAACTTGACGCTTCACGGCGTGCTATTCTCAATGCTTTTAAACAAAACAGGTTTCTGTAACTGAATAGGACAAGCGCACCTTTTGAATTAACAACACTGTACCATCCTTCCCCCCAAACACATTTCGCGAAATTCCTAACCCATAATCTCCCTTATGTATTAAATCACAAATTTGTTTTAACGTGAAAAAAAATAGAATAAAAAAAAAACTCGCTTATATTACTGTAGATAGAAATGAAGCTTTTATTTCCAAAAATATATTTTCAAGATCTTTGTTAGTGCAAAAGTATAACACATTTATGAAATATTTTATTTTTAATGAGCTTAAAAATACTTCGTTGTAAAACATACAGTTTTAAATACATCTAATACTTAGAACACATGGAATAATACAAAAGTAGAAAAATTACAGATATTGTATGATTAATGCTGCCAAATTAAATCTAGTGTTTATTTTTTTTTGCACCATTTATATACCTCACCTCTTTTCTACAATTTCAGCACGAGGTTTCGTTGTTTTGTTTTTTTGCCTTCCATTTTCAACCATTAAGTTGGATTTTTTTAAAAAATGGTTGACCTCAATTTTATGAAAATATATGAAAATAAAAACAAAAATTATTCAATTATTTTATAAGATGCTTATGAATGATTTTTTTTACATAAAATGACTAATTATATTACTTAGTAAATAACATTCCAGAAATGCATGTTATAAACATACACTACACCCAGCTATATCCCTACATCCAACATATATCATAAAATGTATAACTATCAAGGTGTCATAAAACTTACCTATGAAGATCCTACACCGATATGTATCTGCCACAACTCGACTGTGCAACCATAAATAGCCAAGCATAAACAACGTAAAAATAGGGCAAAACAAACTTGGTTTTATTGTAGACCGATTTACCTTCCTATATACACTACAAGCCTCTATTTTTAGAATTCAATCTCAAGTTGTTTTCAAGTTCATGTTTCTGTGATTTTCGTCCCTTACAAAAGGCTTAGCTATAACACATTTTAAGCATTTTCTTAAAAAATTAACTAAAATGTCATAACACTCCACACCGTGACCTTTTACATTCCAGTCACACACCGTCATAAAAATGGTCTCTCTCCGCTCAAGATGTCCCCGACTTTCCCGAAAAACGTTAAAACCACGTAGTTTATAATTTATAAATCCTGTGAACAGTTTCCGACCTAGAATAGAATTACCGCATGCACTTTTGCAATAACCAACCTTGAAGGACAATTAACGCCGATCGGGAATTCCCCCCCCCCCTAGACATTACCCCACCCCCCCGGAGTAATTACCCCCTTTCAATTACCACTCGCCCAGTAGGAAATAACCCCCCTCCCCCCGTGTGAACGCTTTAAGTACATCTAAAGTTAACGCTAGGGTTCAGATTAGGCTTAGAATTAGGCTTAGAATTAGGCTTAGAATTAGGCTTAGAATTAGGCTTAGAATTAGGCTTAGAATTAATCTTAGAATTTGGCTTAGAATTAGAATTAGAATTAGAATTTGGCTTAGAATTAGAATTAGAATTATAATTAGAATTAGAATTAGGCTTAGGCTTAGGCTTAGTCTTAGTTTTAGTCTTAGGCTTAGGCTTAGGCTTGGGCTTAGGCTTAGGCTTAGGCTTAGGCTTAGCCTTAGGCTTAGGCTTAGGCTTAGGCTTAGGCTTAGGCTTAGGCTTAGGCTTAGGCTTAGGCTTAGGCTTAGGCTTAGGCTTAGTCTTAGGCTTAGGCTTAGGCTTAGGCTTAGGCTTAGGCTTAGGCTTAGGCTTAGGCTTAGGCTTAGGCTTAGGCTTAGGCTTAGGCTTAGGCTTAGGCTTAGGCTTAGGCTTAGGCTTAGGCTTAGGCTTAGGCTTAGGCTTAGGCTTAGGCTTAGGCTTAGGCTTAGGCTTAGGCTTAGGCTTAGGCTTAGGCTTAGGCTTAGGCTTAGGCTTAGGCTTAGGCTTAGGCTTAGGCTTAGGCTTAGGCTTAGGCTTAGGCTTAGGCTTAGGCTTAGGCTTAGGCTTAGGCTTAGGCTTAGGCTTAGGCTTGGGCTTGGGCTTGGGCTTGGGCGTGGGCTTGGTCTAAGTCTAAAGCTAAGGCTAAGGCTAAGGCGTAATGTCGGGGTAGGAAATTCCAGGGGGGGGGATTGACAAGGGTGGGTAATAACTTAGACACCTAAATCACCTATCCACGCCTCCACCCATCTCCAACAAGTTACAGTCGTGTGAACGTCATATAAGTGCTACTGGTTCTCCCTCTTTCAATGAACTAACATAAAGCATCACATATCTATTTTTAAGCTTAAAATCCCAAGTACGTTTCCTTACGTACCTATAGCACCTAGAACAATATTTGACATGCACAAATACATTGTTTTAACATTTCGAAAATTTAAGTTACATTTTTATTCAGTTGAATTATTTTTCGAAACCTCTGTATACAGCTTAATAAATATAAAGCGCTTTATAGAATCATGAAATTGTCACATGATCATGTGTACAGGTATTTTAGCTACGTGGTTCAAGGACGTTTAGATTTTTCAATAAAAAGATGCGCATACCTGAACAGCGTGATAGAAACTTGTCAAAAAAAAAAAAAAAAAAAAACATTTACGCTCCGATTAAACTGAGGCTACTTGCAAACTGAATATGATTTTTGAACAGTAAGAAAGAATAATATATATATATATATATATATATATATATATATATATATATACAAATATATATATATATATATACAAATATATATATATATATATATATATATATATATATATATATATATATATATATATATATATATATATATATATATATATATGCATGTTTTTATATGTGAACGTGTGTACGTGTCATCATTTTCCGTTCGTGCCCAAAGACACATGGGGCAGATGAAGTATAGTTCATCTGCTTCAAAGGCTTTGGCATATTAAGGGATAGTCTGGTTAGCAGTATGCGCAGCCGCCTGTGTTTCCCTAACGTAAGTTATGTACCCATCAGAGCTGGGTGGAATCAGGGACGTTTCACTGATTTGAACCCGGATTCGAAACTAAATCAAGATTTAAACCTGCAGTAGAGCCTATGCACCAACAGAAATTTAATGAAAGAGACGCAACTATCACAGTTCAGCGCTTGTATTTCGTATTATCACTCTATGTTCCCCATTTTTTTTCTCTAGCTTCTAACGTAAAATATACTAATGGTAATGTACTACTCAAATAAAAAAAAATGGTGTGTCGTTTTAAAACCTGGAATAAAAACTAAGTATATGAACCAAACATCGGATTATAATAATTAATCACAGTCGGTACTAAGGATGTGTAGGAGCAAATGAGGAAGGATTTTACTTTTATAAAAAATATGTAAAGCTTAGTCACAAATTCAAACCAAATAACACATAACTGCTGTTTTTTTTCCCACTGTCACCCAAGTGAACTGTTTCTTTCAGGCATATCTGAGGGGGGGGGGTAAGGAAAGGGGGGAGGAGTGGGGCTGAGCTGAACGGAAAAAAACGTCTTAATAGAAAATATATATGCCTACTCTGTGTAAACTGTAGATACAAAACGGGTCCCCTAATCCCTACCCTACCGCCTATAAGGGTCCCGCAAGATGGGATTGTTCTTAACCTATGTCTTCTACTTTAAGTTTTGTGTTAGGTGTCCTAATACTTACTTAAGAAGAATTACACTATACAACAATCCTGTGTGGAACAATACGACTTATATATATATATATATATATATATATATATATATATATATATATATATATATATATATATATATATATATATATATACCTACATTTGCAGCTGTACCAACATGTACCGCCTACCAACGGACTTAATGACCCATCCACACACCTTGGCTACCTGTCTGTCTGTCCATATGCCCGTCCATATATCTAAATGTCATGCAAATTCTATTTTCTTTGAAATAACGGTTTTTCGGTTAACTAAAAGAGAATCGTGCAATTGCACGCGAAAATATCAGTACCTTCATTTGAAATTGTCGAAAAATAAGCAGGATGGACGGATGGTTAGCTCATGTAATAACTTGCAGGAAACGCCAATAATGCGTGCCTTTTTTGTGCTAGTGATGCGATTCTTAGGAGCAAAATGTTCGTTCTTCTACACAGTCACCCATCTCCAAGACTCGTGATTTTCACTTATGTACACTACCGAATTAAAGCATAAAGTTAACAAACTCTTCCTTAGTTATCTTATGTCTTAGCCACGCCCTGCCCTCTTTTTTAACTGTAGAGAAACAGAGAGAGATGGGTAGAGTGACGGATATGCGGAAAGACAGACAGTCAGACAAGTGGGATGGTCGGTCGGTCGGTTCGTCGGCTTGTCGGTCAGTCGACGGTCGGAGTAGGTGTGGGCGTAATGGTAGACGTGCAAACTACGTCTAGTCATATTATGTGTAATTACACAGATCTGGTTTACAAATAGTCTATTGAAAACACTTCGCTGATGTCAAACAACGTGGGGGCAAATCATCTATGGTCGAAGCACCTTCGGTCAACAGCATCTATTATCGGAAAACATTATTTGTTTCAATGCATTTAAGAATAAAACGTGAGTTATCTCCCCTAAACTTTCTCAAATATTCTTATAAAAGACATTATTTTTAATCAATTATTATTACTTACACTTTTTAGAAATAGAATAGAATCTCGTAGAAAAAAAACTGCGCACCCAGTAAAAGCCAAACAATATGTGTATAACAGTGTAGAATTATATTCGAACTTTATAAATTTACATGCGTTTTTTGAAAAATCGGCATTAGCTTAAATTATTACTTATTGTCAACGGAAATTGCTCAAAATTTGAAAAAAGGGCAGACAGGTAGATTTTTTTACTTATTTTTTTAAATTCGTTCATCTATCTTAAACAGCTACAGGCTTTTGAAAAAATTAAAGTAGAATAAGTTCCCCTTCCGGTTACCGTAAATCGCTGAAAAGTTCAAACAAAACTACAGAGTGTATTGGAAGAATTGTGATCGTGCATAAAAATCTCTTGAAATTTTTAGTTTTTACCGTTTTACACCTCAGTACTTCATCATATACGGAGTATATGGTCTGATTTTAATCGAGCAAAAATTATAAATCCAGATTTATCAAAATTTTTGCGTTTTATCCGTTTTCGGGTAAAAGCCACCAGCGCGCAGCGCGATGCGCTTAAGAAATATTCGCCCAAATGGGGGGACCCGCGCCCCCGCGCCGCGCGGAAAACTTTAGTTTCATGTTCGTGGGAAGGAGAGATGTCTGGGTTGACGTTAGTATGCAAAGTTCTTCTAAATTTCGTCTCTCATATTAAAATTTAATGTCTATTGGTATATAGGTTTGTAAAACACCAGACATAAATCTTTATTCGGGTGAATCTGAAATCAGTCTATTGATATCAAGATTATCAAAATTAATGTTTTCATACTTTTAGATAATTACATTGTGTAGAGCAGCTATCCTATCCCCATATCATCTACATTTGTCTGACGGTTGTTGGGGCACCATGGTTGCATCTTCCCCAATGCCTTGCCTTGCATTTGATGCTTTCATGCCCTCGGTAAGTCCGCAAACGACGATCTGGTCCAGTTCTTGATGTCATCCAAACATCTTCTCATGTGTAACCCCCCCCCCCCCCCACACACACACACACATACGACACTATGCTTTGCAGGATTGTATTTGAAAAGCCGCTGCTTCATGTGAAGTATCTATAGCATCTGAATATTTTTAGCCCTGACAAAGCAAAGCAAATCTTTAAAAAGACAGATTGGGTTGATAAACCTTTCAGGGACCTCGATTTTATCATATGATCCGTGTATGTAATGCACATTCACTTATATGCAGTCTTGATAAAAAATTAGGAAAGTAAAACTGATATGGGGAAGGATTTGAATATTATTGGGTCGTGACAACGGTACACCGCTAAGTTGAACTTCTGGTATATGTAGCTTGAGCTCTGTTATATGAAGAAAGTTGAAAAGTATTTCCATCTATTGTTGAAAGAACCTAATGAGCAAATCTTTTCAACAAAATCGTGATAATTGTTATTATTCTCGTTTTAACACTTTTAGCATCCTGCTGGGTTTTAGCCGCTAGTCTAAAATAGCCTATATTCCTAAAAATATACTTTTATTGTGGTTTAAGATAGTATTAATGTTTTTAGCGTCAAATATGAGCTATTATCTGTTCTCTGCAGCAGTAGATAAATAGTTCCCACCCTAATCAGGATCATCCTATGTTTTATTGCCACTATTGTACGAACATAGTTGGTCATGATTAGACCAATAAATATTGGGTGTATTTCAAAATCGAATCTTGATAACGTTCATAAGTTTATTGTAGTGGTTTTAGCAGATAAAGCAAAACATCGCTGACTTTATAATTGGGAAGTTTCAGATGTTTATATTAGCTAATGTTTTATGTTTTAATTTTCAAGTTTCGTTTCAACGAAATAGAATAAATTATTAACGACAATTTCCAAGAAGATGGAATGGTATCTATTGTCTGATTGTAACCTGATATCCAACATTTAGTAATTTTGCAACAATTATAAAGCAAATTTATAGTGTGATAAAGAATCTCATTCAAATATATTTATGACTAAACAAAGATAATTTTAGCGAACAAATATAATTTTCTTTAATATTAAACACTGCAAAACTATAAAAAGTAACAAAATCCCACTGATAAATATATACTTTATTCCCTTAAAGCAATTAAAGTTAAATGTCAGTCTTAACAAAAGCGAAAACTGCATATTATATTACTAGTTACAATTTCCAAACTTCCCACATAAAAACAAGTATTTTAGTTGTGCAATGTGAAAAAAATGATAAAGAAACAAATACAACTTACATTATATATATATATATATATATATATATATATATATATATATATATATATATATATATATATATATATATATATCTAATATATAAAGCTCAGTTCTGTAACGTGTGGCAAAAAAGTTTGTCGTTGACACTTCTATGGATTTAAGTGTTAGATTTTTTATCGTGCTCATAGTCTAAATTTACGTGTCAAAAAATTACCATTGAAAGTCTTTAAAAACAATTTTCACTCTATTTACTTAGAAGAATAATTGTCAATTATGAACGCGACATAAATTTTTTAAAAAGTGTATCGACGTTTATAAAATTTCTAAAATTGTGTCGGAAATGTATTGACTGCACAGTTACTTCCCTTTAATAAAAAAATTCTTATTAATTAAGAAGAAAGAATTTACATTTTATTACTTTGTTTTTGGTGTTAAGAAAAAAAAATAATTACATAATTAGCGGGGATTGATTAAGTGCAATGTCGTTAGGTATTTTTAACACTGCCTTTTATTTATTCTATACACTGAACATACTGTTCAATAATTTTTTTTTTTTTTAAATCAATAACATTTAATAAGCCAGGTCCTACAAATCCTATATGTTTATTTCTTTCCATTTACGGATAAGCTTGGAGTATTATCATTTTTGTTCACTAAATTGAAACAGGCGCGTCCGCCGGCGCCCTTGCACGGTTCGATTTGGCACCCTGGGCTATCATGTGAGCGCTATGCTGCATAATTTTGTTTTGAACAGTGCGATAGACAATGGTTAAGAAAGGTTACTATAGTCTTTAAGTGAATCAAATCCGGGCCTCCTCCGGCACCCCGACAGGGTGCTATTTGGCGCCCCGGGTCTTCCGATGTAAGCTATGGTATCTACGTTCGCGTGAGTTCCAAAGACTATGAATAAGTTATGTACTATAGTCGTTTACTAAGTTCAATCAGGCGGTGACGTCATGGTGCGTCCTCTGGCGCCCAGACAGGGTGCTATTTGGAGTCCCGGGCCTCCCGTGTTCGGTTTCGCGCCTACGTTCATTAAAGTGAGTGCAAAAGACTATGAATAAGTTGGGGTACTATAGTCGTTTATTAAGCTGAAACAGGCGATTCCGCCCCGGGCTAGACTCTGAGCACTGTGCGTTTATGTTCGCGTTAGTGTTTTCTTTGTGTTTAGGTTGGGTTTGCGTTAGTGGTTGCGTTTTGATTTGGTTCGTTTTTGTTCTTTCTTTTTTCGTTTTCGTTTGTGTTTTATTTTCTTTGCGTTTGTGTTTGTATTAGTGTTTGTGGTTGGTTTTGCGTTTGTATTTGGTTTGTTTTTTCGTTTGTGTTTTTTTCTTTGGGTTTGTGGTTGGTTTTGCATTTGGATTTGGTTTGTTTTCGTTGCTTTTTCGTTTTTTTTTTTCTTTGTGTTCGTATTGGTGTTTGTGGTTGTGGTTGGGTTAGTTGTTAGGTTTTTGTTTTCGTTTGTATTTGTAATTGTGTTAGCGTTATGTTTGCGTTTTGTTGTTTTGGTTTTGGTTTGGGTGTGCAATGCCGGGTTTATGATGATTACTAAACACACAGGTAATGGTCTTTAACAGAAAGGTTTTTCACAGAAGCCAGAGCAGGGCCTGGCCGGGACGGCTAGTATATATATATATATATATATATATATATATATATATATATATATATATATATATATATATATATATGTGTGTGTGTGTGTGTGTGTGTGTGTCTGTGTGTCTGTGTGTGTGTATGTGTGTGTGAAATTTATTCACAGTTAATATTGATAAATGAATACATTATATGCATCTGTTCTTAAATATAAGTATATTAAGAAATGCAAAAGAAATAAAAGTAGCTGATTCAACATCAATAATAATTTTATATTGGCATAATTTATAAATATATTGATTGCTTATGTGAGATACATGTCTGGATTAAGTATGAGAAGTTCTAATATATTTTGTAACTCATAAGGGCACACACTAACCTAGTGTAATATAATAAAACATATAAACAAAGTATCTTTAATACAATCATAGGATTTCATTTGAAAAATATGAAATATTTGTTAACAATCATTTAAAATGGCGATATTTGGCTATAAAATGTTGATTATTGTTTGGTTATATTTATGGAAAACAAAATATCCGTCAAATTTAAAACATTCAAATTATTTAAAGCTTAAAGTAAATATTAATTAAAATCAAACTTTACCCCAAAACCGCTACAAAGTAAGCATAGCTGTAGAAAAAAAAAGTCACTAAAATAAAACCCATCGGCATTCTACAATACAAAATGTAATCTCGTCGCACAAAACTTAAAGAATAGCATTCACTTGTTTTTAAACTTGTTTAGCAAGTTACCAACCATTTTGCAAACCCCCAAACATATCGATACTCCGCCAACACGTAAGGCAATTGCACCTATCGTTGATCCTAATCCTCCACTAGCAATAGTAAAAACGACACCTACTGCTAGTAATACACCGCTTGTTATTGAAGATGCAACAGGCACAGAAATAGCCGGATTTTTAAGTTTCTGCAACATTTCTATTATTGGTTTCAGCTGTTCTTTGATGGGTTTTCTCCAATCTATTTCTTCTATTTTATATTGAATGCTCTTTACTTTAATTTGAAGGTTTTCATCTTGTGAAATATTATCCATTTCATCTAACAACTGCTTGCCGAATTCTGTTAGTTCAATTACATCTTTTTCTGTCATTTTATTAGATTCCATATACTTGCAGATTTCCTGGGTTAAACTATCAATTTTACGCTGAAACTCAATCTTTAGCTCTGGTAACTTATGTTCTGATATTAATCGCTCTCGTTCCAATGCACATTGTTTAAATTTATCATTGGTGTAAGCGCCTTTTTTACCCAACTCAGCTGCAATGTTCAAGAGTTGTTCTACGGCGATTTCTTTCTTGTCTGCATACAGTTTTGAGTGACTGTTATAAAACAGGACAACTCTGTTACCACATTCTTTAAATAAATCTTGTATTGGACCAGTTTGTTGGTTACACCACGTTCCAAAATCATTTATCGTATCATCACTTTCGTCGCAACCTTCAGACTCCATGTCAAAGTTTTCTCCGTGAGTAAAAATAATGATTCCGTGATCTTTAATTATATTTACTCCAAAAATTTGCTTTATTTTAACTACCGTTTCTATGTCTTCTGTTGTGAATCTGTTCCCATACTTCAAAACCAACAACAACGCATGAATACCTTCTGGGCACACACTCATAATTCCAGGAATTTGAGTTTCGACGTTCAAAATTTCATTTTCCTCGTCAGGATCCATAAACCCAGGACTGTCAACAACTTTAATTTCTAGATTTCCACGAATTGAAAAACAAGGGGTGGCAAAAAATGTGCCTCGATTTTCTTTAAAAGCATCTCGCCCTAAAATAGAATTGGCGGTTGAACTTTTACCATTTCCAGTCTTACCAATCAAGGCAAGAGTAATGCTTAATTTGTTGGGTGCTTCCATGTTCAACTAAAAGAAAATTGTAAAAGAGATAAAAATATATTTAAGGAAAAGAAAGAAAAGCAAATGTATACATTTCTAAACGCTCAAATGGACATGTGACTTAGAGAAAGTCTTAGGTTACAAGTATCAGCAGCTATAGAATAATAAGTCATATCGCTTGTAGATTTCTAAGTTGATACGCTAACAATAGGCGTATCTACTAGATATGTCGCTAGTTATGTATAGTACAACTAAAACATGGGTTTTTTTGTTTGTGTTTTTGTAAATATTAAAATATTGATACTATTATATTAAAATAAAATTGATAAAGAAACAAACAATTTAAAAACAAGAAAAATACTGTTAAACAAAATATAAGCAGAACATACACTGCAACCTTATACTTATAATTTACATAAACACACTTGTAATGTAAGTAGTATATTAGGTACCTTTGGGTTATCATGGGTGAGCAGGATGCGGATGGTGAGCAGGATGCGGATGCGGATGCGGATGCGGAGCAAAGGTTATATAGTAAAATACTCACCCACCTGGGTGAAGGTGAGGGATGCGGATGGTGAGGGTTAGACATGTTATATAGTAAAATACTTACCCACCTGGGTGAGGGTGGGTGAGGCGGGTGGGTGAGGGTGGGTGAGGCGGGTGGGTGAGGTTGGGGGATGCGGAGTAGGTCAGTAGGTCAGGTGAGGGTGTGACCTTGTGACGTAATCACCAGCGGTGACCTTGTTACTTAATTTCAATTAGTTTGATTTATTTATTATTTTTTTTAATTAATTTTTATTAACTAGTTTCGTAATTTTAATGAGATTTTAATTTTTAAATAGTTTTAATGAGTTTTTTATTTGTTTGTTGTTTTTAATGAGTTTAATTATTATTTTTTAATTTGATTATTTGTTTGATTTTAATTTTTAATTTTTAAAATTTTAAAATTTTGATTTTAATTTTAATTTTTAATTTTAATGTAATTCCTTTGTTTATATTTTGTTTGTTTATTTTTTAATTAGTTTAATTACTTTGAGTTTTTTATTTATTTTTAATTTTTTTTAAAAATGTTTAAATTTAAATTTTTAAATTTTTTAAATTATTTTTTATTTTTAAATTTTATTTTTTTAATTGTTGTTTACTTGTTGTTTGTTTATTTTTTAATTAGTTTAATTTTTTAAATTTTAATTTTGTAATTTTAATTTATTATTAGTTTGATTTTTAAATTAATTTGATTATTTGTTTGATTTTAATTAGTTTGATTTTAATTTGTTTGTTTAATTTGTTGGTTTGTTTATTTGATTGTATGTATGTTTAATAGTAAACCACGCCACCGCCTGATGGTGTTGGTGTAGAGGGGTGGTGGTTGAGAGGGGTGGTGGTGGTGGATGAGAGGGGGAGTAATGAACCACCTGTTCACCCTTCACCCGCCTGCTAACACCCCTCACCCATGTTACTATAATCGAATATGTATTGAACACTTGTTAAGTTTACACCGTGATATTTTTAAAATTAAAATTACGTAACTAAGTCACCGCTGGTGATTACGTCACAAGGTCACACCCTCACCTGATCTACTGACCTACTCCGCATCCGCATCCCCCACCCTCACCCACCCACCACACCCACCTTCACCCACCCGCCTCACCCACCCTCACCCAGGTGGGTGAGTATTTTCTTATATAACATGTCTAACCCTCACCATCCGCATCCCCCACCCTCA
The DNA here is from genome assembly GCF_028476545.2 of Physella acuta. Taxonomy (NCBI): domain Eukaryota; kingdom Metazoa; phylum Mollusca; class Gastropoda; family Physidae; genus Physella; species Physella acuta. The sequence goes on from NW_026732505.1 coordinate 350,344, forward strand.
CCCAGGTGGGTGAGTATTTTACTAATTAACATGTCTAACCCTCACCATCCACATCCCCCACCTTCACCCAGGTGGGTGAGTATTTTACTATATCTCATTGTCCCAGGCTCACCATCCGCATCCCCCAGGTGGGGGAGTATTTTACTATATAACCTCTGTTCCGCATCCGCATCCGCATCCTGCTCACCATCCGCATCCAACTCACCCATGATAACCAAAAGGGACCTAATATACTACTAATGTATTTCTAACGGTTTTTTTAAGTTACACTTAAACCTTATTGAAACTAGTGACAAAATTACAAATATCAATAAAACCATAAATACAACCCTTTCTTAAACAAGGTGTTATGTTATCATATTTCTTTTGGCACACTTAAAGCATAATTTATGTCGAAGGAAATGTTTTATACATTTTTAATGGCTAAAACATGTATTATTACTTACAAGTACCATCAGGGATGTAGGGCTTTTTTTCCAAAAAAAAATAATTACAAAACAGGAATTAACGATACAATTTATTAACTGGTAACATGGCCATCATTATAACAATCTTTATTTTTTTTGTAATTTTTACTCATAAATACAGCACACCAGTATATTTTGAGTACGATTTTTACTGGATTTTCTATCGGAACACATCTTACACCTCAAACACAGCAAAAGGTGCCGACAAGTGATGCTCCCTTATTCCGTAGTGATACATTCTTGTCTGTCGCCTTTTGGTGTGGCAACACTAGCTGGACTGAACCTGCGTTTGCTAGAAGCTTCCAATAGCTATTATAATGAGCCGCATTACGAATATTTTGAAAACGAAAGCCTAGTCATTTAGCTCACTACTACGAGTAATGCTAGTGGGATTTTAGCCTACAAGAATGTTATGACAAGTCTACACTACAGTGTAATTATATAGAAGTGAGCTCAATGTGTTTAGGATAGCCGTAGTGGCCTACTGTTTTCTGTTTACAGATTAAAATGTACCATAGAGATCTATACTATATGCAGAAGTATTGACTATCACTAGTCTACGTACATGCTGGTTATTGTAGACAAGACAGTTGTTGCAGTAAATATAACTAACAAATTAAATCTTACTAATAGAACTAGACATACAAATGAGGTATACTAAACCTAGTAAACGAGTCTGTATCTGCAAAACTTTATTCCTTTTACTACTAGAAATCAATATTTAATAACAATACTTCTTAGGTAAACAATACGCTAACCCTCTTATAAATGTATAAATATTATTTTTGTACATTTCGATAACTAATTATCAAAATAATATTAATGTAACTCGACATCGAAAATCTGCCATTTCCTAAAATTCCTAAAAAAATGACAGTGTGCCCTGACAGTACTTATAAATCCACTTGTAAACAATGATCTATTGCAAAGACTATTTGATTAAAATTGTAAAACTAGAAGCTAAATACATTTACCTGACTATTGAAGGTGCCAATAAAAAATATTTAGGGTTGAAAACTTGAAGAATAAAGTAAAACAAATAGGAACGCGCGTGAGAACTACGCAGAACGATTGTGAACCGATACAGCCAGAGAATGAAAATGGTGCCACACCAGAAATTAACAAAAAAAACATCGATCCCTCCACCTACCGCGACTCAGGGGAGATAATACTATTAATTACATAAATATTTTTTTTAATTCGTATTCAATTAAAAATCATTCAGGCGCTTAAGTAAAGTGGTACTTATAAGTACCGTCAGTAGATAAAGGGTTATATTAGAGTACTGTACACGAAAATGAGGTTTTAGGCGGTTTTTAAACAGCGTGGCTTTGACTACAACAGGGATTTGACAACATGTTAATAATAACTAAACCACCCGTCTGATTTGGATGACTATGGATTTGGGGGGGGGGGGGGGTCATTCGTAAATGACGTCACGCTTTATTGAATATGTGTATCCCCCCCTTCCCTCTCTATTGTTGCAATAAGCCAGACCCTCTAATCTAAAAAGACGTCACACTTGTTTTTGTCTGTTAAAAGTATCGATTTCCTTCTAAAATCATTACTGAGCTCTGTCAATATTGAGTTTGCTAATCAATTTTATTACAATTTACAAAAACAAAAAACAGGCTTTTAAACAGGCAAAATATCAGTTGAAATTCAGTGTCTTAAAATTCCAAATAGCCTGTTCTCTAGTAGTGTGTCATCTTTCTAGGGCGATCGTTTATATAAATATATGTGTACCTTAGGGAACAAGGTTTTTTTCACCAAAACGCTATTATAAAAAACCTTATAATATATTGTTTGTGATTTCTTTAAAAAGAACCATTTGGTCCCAATTGTTTTCTAAATACACTCTACAATAGAGCTACGGTGATGTTTTTTTTGAGTATTGTTAGCATATTACACAGCCAGAGAAAAATAGGACTAAAGAGTTTTGGGTAATCTGCAGTATAAAAAAATTAAAATTAATTTTATTCTATCAAATCTTTAAAATAATTTAAATGGGGAAGTGATGTTCGCGTCATGTTATAAATAAAGCGGTAGTGATCTCCCCTAAACTTTCTCAAATATTTAAAAATAACAATACGAGGGTTGGCAACTCGGGACATATGCTTGATTTTTAATTCATTTTTAATTACTTAAACTTTTTAAAATACACTTTTTACTTTCTCGTATATACGAAGTATAGAGAAAGTATTGTAATCGTGCACAAAAATCACTTGAAATTTTAACAATTTTCACCGTATTACACCTCAGTCCTTCATCACATCCGAAGTATAGAGGACTTATTTTAATCGGGCAAAAATTATCAATCCAGATTTATCAAAATTAAGAGGTTTTATGCGTAATCCAGTCTGAAAAACTGGGCTTTGCAATTCTGTCCGTATGTCTGTGTGTCTGTGTGTGTGTGTGTCCGTGTGTAAACACGATTACTTGAGTACCGTTATAGCTAGGTTGATGAAATTTCATATATAAGTATTTTATCAAAATCGTAGATCCGTATCAACTTTTGAGCGATTTCCGATAACCGGAAGTGGTACTTTTCCTACTTTGAATTTTTCAAAAGCCTATAACTTGAGTACTATTTCAGATAGATAAATGAAATTTCACATGTAAGTAAAAGATCTAATTCTCTACCTTCTGTTAAATTTTGAGTAATTTCCGTTGACCGGAAGTAGTAATTTACGCTACTTCCGATTTCTCAAAAAACTAATGTAAATTTTTAAAGTACTAATAATATTGCGCGCCATTGTGCACTTTTTTATTTGGCGTTCACTAGTTCACTTGGTGTGCAATTATTTTGTCTACGAGATTTTATTCTATTTTTAAAACTTTAAGTATTTAAAATGGATTAAAAATCATGTCAATAGCCCGAGTTCCCATCCCCTGTTATTTTATATAAGAATATTCGAGAAAGTTTAGGGGAGATCACTCCCGGTTTATTTAATTACTTTTTTAAAAAATTAATTTTTAACTACTTAAGCGTTTGAAAATAGAAAAAAAAATCTCGCCGAAAAAAATAATTGCGCACCAAGTGAAAGGCAAACAATATGTGTATAATAATGCGGAATATTAGTACTTTATAAAATAATATTCGTTTTTGAGAAATTGGAAATAGCGTAAATTACTACTTGTCGTCAACGGAAATTACTCCAAATTTGAAAGTAGGCAGCTAATGATATCTTTTATTTATATATGAAATTTCCAATTTCTGCCTGAAATAGTACTAAGGTTATAGGGTTTTGAAAAAAAATCAAAAGTAGGAATAAGTTCCACTTCCGGTTACCGGAAATCGCAGAAAAGTTGATAGAGGAAGTTTCCCTATCTTTTAGACTGCAGCATGTGTACTGTTTTTTTCTTACACAACATCGTGGTTTAGTAAATGTAGAATAATCAACGCTGGACCTTATGCTTTTTTACAGCAGCGCAATCAATGTTCACGAAAAAGCCCTATTGGAAAAAAATCATTATTTCCTATGGTATTTTTTCACGGCTTTCGAAAAAATCGTATAAGTTTTTAACTAATTAAAAATTAAGTAATACATTAACACTTTCAATTTAAATTAAAAAATAATTATAATGTTGGCATTATAAAGAGAAACGTTATAAAGGGAAATTATGCAAACAAATCCAATTCTTGGCTATTACTTTAAAAATACCATAGTAACCATATGTTTATTGCTTAAACTTATTAATAATTTTCCCGACGAATGCAATAACTCCTGCAGCAAGTGATGTGCAACCTAAACGTGTAGCTGTTGCTGTGATAGTCTGTATCACAGCGGCAGTAGTTGCTGATTCTATTACTATGGCTCCAACAGCTGCTCCAGCTCCCCCTGTTGCTACTGTTAACACTACACCAGATGCTAAAAGTAGGCAGCCTAAAATTGTAGCACCGAGTGCTACAGACATTGGTGGATTCCTTACGGCTTCTAATAATTTCAAAAGAGGGTGCAATTGCGGTGCTATAGGCTCTTGCAAATTTATGTTTTTTAATGAAGTTTCAATACTCTGAACACTTTCTTTTAAATCTCCAAGCGAGTCACTATGTGAAGAGCTGTTAATTCTCTTTAACAAATCACTAACGCGATTTTTTAGAAGATTCAGATCTACCTCCGTCAAGTTATTAGACTTTATAAATCGGTAAAAATCTTGACTCAGTAAGTCACTTTCACGCTGAAACTCGATATTCAATACCAGTAACTTATGTTCTGAAAGAAATCTTTCTCGTTCCAATGCACATTGTTTAAATTTATCATTAGTGTACACGCCTTTTTTACTCATCTCAACTGCAATGTTCAAGAGTTGTTCCACGGCTATTTTTTTCTTTTCGGCATACAGTTTTGAGTGACTGTTATAAAACAGGACAACCCTATTACCACATTCTTTAAATAGATCACGTATTGGACCGGTTTGTTGGTTACACCACGTTCCAAAATTATTTGGCATATCATCACTTTCTTCGCGATCTTCAGTATCCATGTCAAAGTTTTCTCCGTGAGAAAAAATAATGATTCCATGATCTTTAATTATATTTACTCCAAAAATTTGCTTTATTTTAACTACCGTTTTTATGTCTTCTGTTGTGCATCTGTTCCCATACTTCAAAACCAACAACAGCGCATGAATACCTTCTGGGCACACACTCATAATTCCAGGAATTTGAGTTTCGACGTTCAAAATTTCATTTTCCTCGTCAGGATCCATAAACCCAGGACTGTCAACAACTTTAATTTCTAGATTTCCACGAATTGCAAAACCAGGCTTGGTCAGAAATGTGCATGCTGTTGTCGAACTTTTTTTTTTAAAACAGCCTCGTCCTAAAAGAGTGTTCCCTGTTGAACTTTTACCATTTCCAATTTTGCCAACCAAAGCAAGAGTAATTTTAGAATTGGTGGTTTCCATGCTTTACTAGGGATAGAAAGTGTTTTAAAACAGATATTAATAAAACATAACCAACCGTTTCTGAGAAAGATGCGCAACGGAAAAATGCGCAACGGAAAATGCGTAACGGAAAAAATGCGCAACAAAACTGCACAGCTTTTCTATTTACGCATTTTTCAGTGAGTGCAATTTTCATTTTGCGCATTTTTAGTGTGCGTAAATTTCTGTGTGCGCGTTTTTTTGTGCGCGATTTTCTTTTTGCGCTTTTTTCTATGTGTGCTATTTTTTTGTTTGCGCATTTTTCAGTGTGTGCAATTTTCTGTTAGCACATTTTTCTCCTTCAGCATTTTTCCTTTGCGAATTTTTTGTGCGCAGTTTTCCGTTGCGCATTTTTCCGTTGCGCATTTTTCTGGTCACTATTGCAAACGACATTCTAAAGAACACGTAGTCAATTTATACAATGCCTGAAATGGTCGTCTATATATGAAATACATCCATAATTATACATTTCTTAGAATACGAAATAACAAACAGGCAGAGTTTGAAATAATAGCAAAATATCAAGGGTTATGATTAGGGATTGGGATAAGGTTAGGGTAAAGGAAAAGGGTCAGATTCAGCCTCATAATCAGGATCAGGATCGGGATCAGGATCAGGATTAGGATTAGGATTAGGATTAGGATTAGGATTAGGATTAGGATTAGGATTTGGATCAGGATCAGGATCAGGATCAGGAACAGGAACAGGATTCGGATGGGAATGGGTATTAGGATTAGGGTTAGGGTTATGGATAGTGTTAGCATTAGGTATAGGTTTAGGGTTAGAGTTAGGGTATGGACTAGAAATTTCCTGTCGTTAATTTTGTATTTTAACTTTTATTATTTTTACTGTTTATTATTTTGTACTTTTGCTACCAGGGTATTTCACACATTGCCTTAGCAATTCTTGGCATTCTGTGTAAAGCCTATGCATTTTTTGTAAAGCCGAGGAAAAGTATATAATAATGTCGATTCATCGCCTAGCATTCTATCGAATGCTGGCTTTTCATAAATTGCCGGTAGAATAATGATTATCATATATGAGATATATGGCCCCCAGAGGGTGAAATATAGCTGGCGCTAGAATGAAAGTTTTGTCTTTTTCTCTAAATCGAAACAAAAACCATAATCACTACCTCTACTTCAAATTTAACCGGAAACGAATTATGTAATTGAAAACGGATTTTCATCCAGAATCGACATTTTAAACGGATTTAAGCTTGAAATACACTTAGTTACTGCACAATGATACTAAATATAGTGGTACTCATAGCTTTGCGTCTAAGCTCACACCTGATAAAAGTCGCATTGGAGTCATATTAATAATTGAGTCTTTCCAAGACTGAAATCAGCCTTACATAAACCATACATTTAATCCTTAAATTAAATAGATTACATGCAGATGCGACAAAAAGTTTATATTTGGTAATGAGATAGCTATGGTGGCATATGCACCTGAAAAAAATACCAGCTTCTTATCAATGTCATATTTTAAAATTTAATTTTCAAATCACAATTAAGTGAAGAAAGATGTGAAAATTAACATAAGTTAACACATTTTACCTTCATAACGTGATATAAGTGCGTCAGTAATTTGAACGTTTAATTTCCCCGGGTTTTTTTTTAAATTACACACAAAAACAAACAATAATTACATATGGATAAAAGAAAAAAAAATTCACCTTTTGAAATAATAAGTTGTTCTAACACGTCTTTAACGTGGGTATTTAAGTAGTGTACTATTTTTAGCGCAATTTCCATTATGGAGAATTGCGTTTATTAACTCGTCTTTTCTGGGAATGGATGGATTGATGGATGGATGTGTGTCCGCAGCTTTAAGTCGTATCTCCTCCTCAACGAAGCAATATCGAGGACTAGTTCCAAAAGCAATTATGTTAAGCAAGTTACGCGGATGAACATAGGCCATAAAAATTCCGGGTTTCATGGATTTCCCGGAAAAGCCAAAACACCTCGAACAAATGCAGTTTTTGCTCCATATCTCGGCAACCAGACTACTTAGCGACTTGAAACATTTACCAATCGATTCCTGCCATAATTTAAACCAATATTGCCGAAGAAAGTTTTCAAAAATATCCTTTTGTTCGGTCACAAAATTTTTTTAAATGTATTTTAAACTGGGCGTCTTGTAGGCCTAGTTTTAATTTAAACTGAGCGTCTTATAGGCCTAGTTTTAATTTAAACTGAGCATCGTGTCGGTTTTTAGCGCAAAGCGCTGAGGTTCGAAAGGATTTTTTTAATTACTTATTTACTTATTAATTCAAACGTTATTTTTGTACCCTATTAATTTATTTATAATTTATATGAGAGTGATAGGGAGTTACAATTACAAGGTTTTGTTTCGCGAGGCCTAATCATTTTTTCACATTTTTTATCCAACCACACCACACGCGTCATCACGTTCAATAGCTGCGCCATCACGTTCAATGGCTGCGTCATCACGTTCAGTAGCTAGGCGGGCAATGGTTTTTAGTCATGTAACTCTATTGTAAATAAAACATGTAAAATACTTTAAAAAAAATTAATAAAAAACGTTTTAATAACTAACCAATGGTTTTACTAACCCTGCTCTTGATTTACGCTACGACAGAGCTATTTTTAGATAACATAAGGAAATTGCGCTAAAATGTCACTAGACTTTTTAAATAACTTGTTTATTTAGAAAGTGTTAATAAAAAAATCACACTTGTTGCCATGTGCATGTTCTGAGTTTATGTTTATGTTTGAGTTTACGCTTGTGTTTATGTTTCAGTTTGCATTTATGTTTATGTTTGCTTTCACGTTTACAATTGTTTTTGCATTTGTGTTTATATTTTCACTAATGTCCATATTCACATACAGTGGCGTAGGCAGGTGGGGAGGGGGGGTTAGGGGGGTCATAACCGCCCCCCATAGACCCCTCTGTATATAGAAAAAGTATGAGGGGGGGTGCAAATCGAAAGTTTGAGGGGGGGGTGCAAATCGAAAGTTTGTCCCCGCGTAAAAATTGGAACCCCCCCTTGAGACGATCCTGGCTACGCCACTGTTCACATATATACATTTACTTTAAAATTATATAAATTCCAAAACACCGGGCAGCGCAGGGTATATGCTTAAGTCACTTTCCCTTTACAAATAACATATACCTCAAATGCAATTGCAGTTCCTTGTCGGTACGGCTAGTAAAGACACACAAACACATATACTGTATATATATATATATATATATATATATATATATATATATATATATACTTTAAAGCAATGTAGTGTGTGTGTGTCTGTCTGTCTGTTTGTCTTTTCAGTATTATTACACAGTATTATCTGATCGCCATAAAACTTTGAGAAGCTGTTGAAATAGTCCTAAAGAGGTATCTGCGAAAAAAAAAATTTTAAGTTCGCATGGGTGGCACCCCGACAGAGCGAGAATCCATTCTTCTCTATATTATGTGATATAAAAGTAAAAGTCGATTGCGGTTTGACACCGTTCATGCGTTTGCTATAAAACTTTAGGAAGTTGATTAGAACACCCCTTAGAAGGTTTCTGCAAAAATCATTTTTAATTTTGTAATGGCGGTCTCCCAGAGGTGCATCTTATTGGTGGCGCCCGGAGAGGGTGCGATTTTTTTGTTAATACACGGTTTGGCACCCAGAGTTCCAGAACGGGTATTGTAGTACTTGGTATCCGTTAATCGAGCGTCCTGCTTAGCGGGTAAGCGCGTTTTCCGGCATCTCTGCATTGTACAATTTGGTGCACGGGCTATTCAGATCGCGCCTACGATCGTTTTAAACAGTCTATAGACTGTTGATACAATTAGGCATTGTAATCGTTCACTTAACATAATCAGCCGCGTCTGTCGGAACAACGGAAGGTGCTTTTTTGCACACTGTGCAATCCTTTGATCACTACGTTAAAATAACAAGCTTTAATGTAATAATGAATTAAAAAGTAGAAAAACAAATGATTTTCTTTAAATAAATAATAATACGCTAATATTTAAATAAATATAAAGAAAAGCATGTGTCTCTTCCTAAATATTATTAAAAGTAACACACGCTTTTCTTTATATTTATTTTAACAGTAGTGTATTATTATATACGAGAAAAACGGCCCGTTGAGGAAGGATACACAAGACAGCGCTAGGTTGATAGTGCTGTCTCTTTTCTCTAAACTAAAACCAAAACCAAAATCACCACCTTCATTCAATTTAACCGGAAACGAAAAATGACATTGAAAACGGATTTTTATCCTGAAAGGATACTTTAATTTATACAAAATATAGTCATAGGCTTATCCCTAAACCATGAACCTAATCTCATTGAAGACAAAAGTCGCATTTAGAGTTTCTTTCAGGCAATATCGATGACGACATTTCTTTTGAGTTGTGGAGGGGGGGGCGGCGGCTTCGTCCCTACTCGAAAAGTTGTATGAAAGAAACTCTTCACGCAAACCACTTTTAAGATTAGACAAAATTGGCTTTTTAATTCAATGTTTACTTGAGAATCAATGACGACACTACTATTCTACGCACTTTCCCGGCTTGAGACAATTTTCTACTATTTAATCAATGTGACGTCATATTTCACTTCCGTTTTACTATGAAAGTTTTTAATTTGCTTGTGTTTTCTCTAGAGCGTTCTTTTCAGATACATAGACAGACAGCGAAACTATTAGTATTGCTGATATAAAGAAAATCATGTATTTTCTACTTTTTAGTGCATCCTAATATATAAAAGCCAATGTGCTACTGTGGCATATTATGTCTGAGACCATTGTCCATGATATCATTTGTCCTGATATATTTTGTCCTGGTATCATTTGTCCGTGAGATCATTTGTCCTTGAGATCATTTGTCCTGAGATCATTTGTCGGTGAGATATTTTGTCTGAGATATTTTGTCTGAAATTGAGATCATTTGTCATGGATATATATATATATATAAATACAAATATATATGAATATATATATATATATGTATATATATATATATATATATATATATATATATATATATATATATATATATATATATATATTTCAAGTATGCTTTTTTAATGTGAACCTGCTCTTGCTGCCTACACATGCTCGAGTGGGGAAGCAGCAAGAGTTAATTATGTTAAACGAGGAAATAAGTTAGACTTGCCATCCCGGCCAGGCCGTGCACATGCGTCTATGAATAACCTATCTGTAAAGAACCTTGATGTGTGTGTGTTTTTAAGCAGCATATACCCTGCATTGCCCGAGTTTAGGAGATATATTAATTTTCCAATTAAATGTCTAGATGCAAATATGGACGCATAACCCTGAACCTAAATGTAAATGTAAACTTAACCCTAATGACAACTAACGAAAAAAAAATCTAAATAAAAAACGGAAACACAAACGCAAACTAAAAATCAAACACAAACACAAACGCAAATTAAAACACAAAAGGAAACACATATGCCAGAGGCGTAGCGAGGGGGGCGGGGTGGGGACCACACCGGGTGACACCATTTAGGGGGTGACACCAGGAAAAAATAGCAAAATATATACATTAAATGATAATTCCACTTAATTAAGTGATTAATTAGAGTGTTAAATAGTCTTTTAAGAGCAAATTTGACAAATCCCGACAAGGGTGGAGGGAAGAGGAGCTGACACCATGACGTAAACCTGCTAATGATAGAGAAAACATGCTACATCAAGCTACATTAACTCAACGTTGCAAAATATGCCTGAGGTAAACGGTTTGGTTGATATTTATAATAATTTATATGTTAATCCATGTATTAGGGGGGAGGTAAAAAATGAAATGCATAAAAATATATATGTGAACACATTTATACATGCGCATTTACATATATATATATATATATATAAAGATAAAAATCGTCTCATTATGGGGGGGGGGGGGGAAGAGGAGAGGAGTCTGCATGGTCAGACTGGATTTTGTTTCTCCATTGCTAAGTGTTACTTGACCTAATACAAAGCTGGTCTTAATATGATAAAATTAAATCTGGAATTTCGGGTCTACGACAAATTCCCGAAAGACACTTGCCCGAATGCCGTTTGCCCGAATGCCGAATTCCCGAATGGACACTTGCCCGAATGCGACAAATGCCCGAATGGACACTTGCCCGAATGCGACAAACGCCCGAATGGACACTTGCCCGAATGGGACAAATGCCCGAATGGACACTTGCCCGAATGGGACAAATGCCCGAATGGACACTTGCCCGAATGGGACAAATGCCCGAATGGACACTTGCCCGAATGGGACAAATGCCCGAATGCCACTTGCCCGAAAAATTTTAATATTAGATAATAAATAATATTTCCAAATAGACATTCTTTAATCAATTTAAATTTGAAATTTTGATTATAAACACAATTCTAAGCATAAAACAAAGTTGTTTATATTTTTAAATTTAGCTTTTATTTTTTTTTTCAAAACTGTGAAAGTGCTGTAAGAAAAACTTTATTCTTTAATAAATATAAGGTGATGTTGGCGGCGGTGTTCTAACATTCTTTTGATGTAAGTTTTGAACACCTTGTTTAGCCGACGTGTTGCGGTGGTTATATAGCTTTTATGACACGGCGTAGGCGGCGCGGCGTCTCGCAACATTGAACAGAGGCGCGTTTGTTTGTTTGTTTATCTTGTTCTGCTTAACTTGGGGGTGAACATTTAACAAAAGAATGAGGTGAGGTCTAGGTGGCGAATTTAAAAACTAAACGTAGTCAAATATGTTTGATCTCCATTTAATGCACCTTGTTGAGACAATGCGTTGAAGCGATTAATTAATAAAGAAAGCAAAAATCATTTTAAAATCCGGAGATTAATGAAAATTGTATTTTTGTCTAATTTCATATATGGAAGAGAAAGTATGTTTCTACACTTTTTAAATATCAAATACAAATTAATTTAAAATGTCTGCGTGGTAATATATAATATTATGTTTTCACTTTCTTTTTGCGTAGATGTGTTTTGTTTACCAACATTTTAAATTTAAATTGATTACGAATGATTATTTAGTAATATATAATGTTAACATTTTTCGGGCAAACGGCCTTCGGGCAAGTGGCATTCGGGCATTTGTCGCATTCGGGCAAGTGTCCATTCGGGCATTTGTCGCATTCGGGCAAGTGTCCATTCGGGCATTTGTCCCATTCGGGCAAGTGTCCATTCGGGCATTTGTCGCATTCGGGCAAGTGTCCATTCGGGCGTTTGTCGCATTCGGGCAAGTGTCCATTCGGGCAATTGTCGCATTCGGGCAAGTGTCCATTCGGGAAATCGGCCTTCGGGCAAACGGCATTCGGGCAAGTGTCTTTCGGGAAAACGTCCGGCTCCCTGGAATTTCAAGTATGAAGTGGTATGAATTCCTTGTTCCCATGTAGTCAAGTAGAGGCGTAGCTAGGGAAGAGATGGTGGGGTGTCAGCCCAGGGTGCCGACCATAAGGGGACACCAAACTGGGTAGTAAAAAATTTAAACCTGCATTATTGAATTATACACAGTTGAAGTTAAGTATATAGAACTCTAGATTTGCTTTAAGAACTTATTTATCTCATTTCTACATCTATTCGATGAACCAATATAAAACTATTAGGGGACAGTGACTTATAAAAAGAGTCATCAACCTTTCTAAATGAAAGGAGGGTTATTCTCGCCAACATAAATTACTTTATAAATGTAAATAGCGGGAAGGGTAGGAACAAAGCTGATAGTCCGTCCCGGGTTGAATTGGAATTTGGGAAATTTAGACTTGGCCCACCTGAACTCCTAGAGGCAGGGGCGGAACTACAGTGCCGCCAGACCCCGCAATGCGGGGGGGCCCACGCCATTTAGGGGCCCACGGCCGACCATAAAAAAAAATTGTTATAGTTAAAAAAAAATTCTTGCATTTTTGACTTAATGTTTGTTTTGTAAAAAAGATTACCGTAGCTGCGGTTGGATTACCTTTATTCTATAGACAACATCCCACGATAGTTTTTCCTTCGATTTTAAACCACTGTCAATCAAACTTATCAAAGATAAGCAAACGTTCAAACCACTTCAATGACTTATTTCCCTTTTTTTTTTAATTAAATAGTGATGCTCATAAGCCTCTTTTTAATAGATTTGTACTAAACAAATTAAAAAGCAATTACTTCTCTTTATAATTATTTGTTTATAAATTACTTACTAAAGAATGACACTGTACAAAAAGAAAATGTATTTAAAATTAATAAAATAAATACAAAAAAACATAAAAATAAACATGACACGAGACACCATTATTTACAGAACGCTTTCATGATTTATATTCTTTTTGACCGGTATGTTGATAGAGGTCTTACGGCAAACATAATATAAAACTGATTTTCACATAACAGACTAAAGAACTTACATACATGACATGATGTTGTAATTTGTTTCAATTTAAAAAAAAAACCCACGTATTTCTCAAAACACGAACAGGCCAGCAATAAGTATCCTTGTTCGTATTTTATGTTTGAGTATATATATAATATATATATATATATATATATATATATATATATATATATATATATATATATATATATATATATGTATGTATATATATATATATATATATATATATATATATATATATATATATATATATATATATATATATATATATATATACATATATAGGCCTAAATATTTATATGGGGGGGGGGGCCTAAAAATTTTTTTTGCGGGGTGGCCCCTTTTTTCTAGTTCCGCCACTGCCTAGAGGATCTACAAATGTCTACACTATTTGTGTTTATCCTAGATGACAAAACTACAATTGCACAAACGGCATCCACAAAACGTCTTTATATTAAAAATGTAAAGGGTTAACACATCCGACAAAAGGGAACAAGAAACCATATGCTGAAAAACTGACTTGAGCTTTACTTTTCAATGCTTATTTGTGCTATAAATTTACGAATACACATACAGAATATTGGAAAGTTGAAATAATTTAAGTAGTACAGTTGCTATAGGGCTGGTAAGTAGGTCACCAACCAGTTCTACGGCTCAATAAAACCTGCTTGAGCCATAGAACTGGTTGGTTACCTACTTACCAGCCTTATAGTCGACTGATATTATGACAGAAAGGACATCCGCTCCTTACTTGGCGCTTAACTAACCACCGAGACATATGCATTTTTAGTCGATTAACATTTTTTTTCTAGAAATACAACTGGCCACAGAATCTAGATATTAAATGCAATTGCATTTTTTTTTAAGTTTTATTTGAATTAATATTTTGAAAAGGCGCAACTATCCTAAAATTCTCCCGAGGAAAAGGGCTGCCCCCTCCCCATCCCACCTGCCTACTTCTCAATACGGATCACTACGTACCGATGTGTAAACTTGTAAAATATGGTCCAATAAAACGATGGGTGAGATTATTGGTCTTTTAAAAATGTGAAAAATTAAAAATCAAAATCATTCCAATTTTCACCCAGCTAATTACATACAATTCCTGTATATTATAAAATGTATAATTATCAAGGTGTCATAATACTTACTTGAAAAGAACCGTCACTTTACAACAATCTTGTGTGGAAGAATTCGACAGTGCTACGTTATATACGCTAAGCAGATGCAAGATCGGCTAACTGTAGAACAAAGACGTGATGGGTTTACTCTACAGGTATAAAGGCATTGGAGTTCAAGACCGTTTAACTTTCTCAAGAAAAAAATGCGCATAAATGAACAGCCTGATTGTGAATGTTAAAATAACTGAAGACTTTAACGTGTGAGCTCTGGTTACACTCTAAACTTTTTACGTAATTATGAAATTTTAATTTTAAAATTGTAAGAAACTATGAATGTGTGTGTAGGTGCGTATGTTTGTGTGTGCATGTGTTCTTGCGTTTTTTTGTGTGCTTGTGTGTGTGTATGTTTCTGTGCGTATTTTCGTGTGGATTACGATTTAACTTGTTATATTGACTAGCTTCGCTTAGGTTGACGAAAAATATTTGCATAAAATTGAATTCTTTACATGAGCTGTGCCATGATTAAACCAATACTAAACTTAGCTAATTTAATAGCAACATTTTAACGTAAAATATTATTTTAATCATTTTAAGTTATTTTTTTCGTTTTTACCTTGTCTAATTTAATAATTGTCTGTGGGATAGACACACCATACATTACACACAACTACATTCTCTACATCCAACGTATATCATAAATGTATAACCATTAAAATGTCCTAAAACTTACCTGTGAAGATCGTACACTTTACCGATGTGTGTCTGTGCAACAAACATGTCTGTGAAAGCTTATATACCACAGCTTAAACGAGGTCAGTTATCCCCAGCGGCGTCACTCTGTCGGGTATCACCCGGCGTGAAACTTCGTGGTGTCAATCCACCCCCGCCCTCAATAAAAGTATATATATATATATATATATATATATATATATATATATATATATATATATATATATATATATATATATATATATATTGCGTGAAATAAAGTCAAACATTCAAAACACTTCCATGACTTATTTCCCAACCCTAAATGGATAAATAGGGGTAATCATAAGCTCGTTTTAATATATTTGTACTAAACAAATAAAAAAGCAATTACTTCTCTTAATTAATTTTTTTTGTAAATACATACTAAAGATTGACATAGCATAAAAAGGAAATATATTTAAAACAAATAATAAAAATAGAAAAAAAAAACAAACATAAAAATAAACATAACACGAGAAGTCATTACACATACAAAGCTTTCACGCTTTATATTCTTTTAACCGGCTAAAGTCTAGAGTCGAGAGGGTAGGCAGTATTACAGAAAACATATTGAATAAACTAGTTTTAAATCTAAAAAAAAATAATAATAATAATTTCAAAACAGATTAATGGACTCACACACATGGCATGTTGTAATTTGTTTAAATTGAAAAAAAAAACAATTTTGTTTTCAAAACCTGATCAGGCCAGAAATGACTATCTAATGTTTGTATTCTGTGTTTGGGGCCCAGAATTATTTTTTTTGCGGGGTGGCCCTTTTTTTCAAGTTCCGCCACTGTGTCAGTCCCACCCCTTTGTAATAGATTTACTTAAAAGACTATTTAACTTAAATTAATTATTAATGGAACTGGCAAAATACAACATTTTCATTCTGAACATTTTGCTATTTGTTGCTTTGGTGTTATACCCCTAAATGGTGTGACCCGGTGCGGCCCCACCCTCGCTACGCCCCTGGTTTGCCTTAGAAAAAATTTGCAAAACAAACGTTGTTTTATTATAGACCGATTTATCATCCTATATAAACGAAAGCCTCTATTTTTAGAATCTCATTTCACGTTTAATTCAAGTTCATGCTTCTGTGATTTTCTTTCCTTACAAAAGACTTAGCTATAAAACATGTTATGCATTTTCTTAAAAAATATTCGACTGAAATTGCGTAAGTTTCCTCACCTTGGTCTTTTAAATTCCTGTCATACCCAGTCACAAAAATTGTCTCTATCCGCTAAATTATGTCCCCTACCTTCCCCAAAAACGTCAAAACTACTATCTAAATTCCCCTCCCAAAACTCTACTCATCTCCCACAAATAACAGTCGTGTGAACGCCATATATGTGCTACCGTTCTTCATTCACATAATGAACAAACAAAAGGATCACATACTTATGTTTAAGCTTAAATATTACTCCAAACAATATTTCTTTAAGTAGCTATAGCAGCTAGAACAAATTTTAACATGCACAAATGCATTGCACTATTTTTTTTTGTAATTTGCACTTACATTTTTATTCATTTGTTTTTCTTTTGAAACCTCTGTGTACAGCTAAATAAAGCGCTTTGTTAGAATCACGAGTCACATGATTAGTGTGTAACCCCTTACAGGTATTCTAGCTACGTGGTTCAAGGATATATATAGATTTTTCAAGAAAAGGGTGCGCATACCTGAACAACGTGATAGAAACTATTTCAAATAACAAAACACAAGCATGTACGCTCCGATTACACTTAAGGGCTTACTTGCAATGTGTCTCTCTGTTAGCAAACTGAATATGATTTTTGAACAGTAGGAAAGAATATTTTATATATATATATATATATATATATATATATATATATATATATATATATATATATATATATATATATATATATATATATATATATATATATATATATATATATATATTTACGCGTGTAGGCGTGACCGCGGATACGTAATTGTGTATGTGTGTTTGTGGGTTTTGTGTATGTATGAATGTTAGAATGCTTATGTTTGCGATTGCTTGTGTGTAGATATTAAGGTATTTCAGAGGGAAGGGGGGGTCAGTAATATGATATTTGAAGATGTTTGAAGACCGCTTTCCATTCCCAGGGTGCTTTTGAAATATCAATAAGGGACATAAATACACCAATTTTAAATTGTCTTTGCTTAATAAGTGTGCATTCACTTTTTGCCTCCCCTCCCTTTTACTATTTCGATTTATTTAAAAACACTAGCAGGTGCTACCAAAAGACTTTTTCGACTTCATCTGCTTTATTGCCCATAGATACTGCCTTTTTAGTACTAAACATTTTCTCATTAAACACAACACATTAAGAGTTTATGAGAATTAAGTGTAACATGGTTTAATATTAACGAGAAAACCTGTTATTGTTATCATTGTAAGGGACGTAAGTCTTTAAAGCTAAGTGATAATATTGTTTTATCATTGTACATTCCCCTGTTTAGATGTCGTTTTAATAATTTAACATTTTTTGTCGTAGCTGAAGATGGCGGCCTCGAACAAATGACTTATTACTCGCGTAGCGGTTGGTAATACTTTACGATCTAAAATAGAGTGTGCCGTTCTAAACTAGGTTTGTGCTTATTTCAACGAATTATAGCGGAAATACGCAACGCGCTTAGATTATCTCACATTACGTAGGCCAACTTATATAAAAACATTTCGGCAGTGGGGTTTTCATATATTCAGTCGTGGAGTTCTTACACAGCTAATCAATTATCTTACTAGAATGAAACTTGATCCAAAAAATTAGAAATGTTGCCTTCCACGAGAAAAGTATTTTTTTTATATTTTTGCTACTTTTATAGCATTGATTCTTAAAATATCAAATTTCTGAAATGTTTTTTTTTGTTTTATTTTATTTTCCTACGGCCGCTATGAAGGCAACATTGACAAAAGCAGGATTTAGATCCGTATCGACACTAATGCGAAAGCAACTTCGTCAACTCGATTTTATCCATTAAAAGGGCTGATAACATATTTCGCGTTTAACATAGTGAACATCAATATAACATTCAATTTCTTTCGATACTACTTTTTTTTATATATATTATTGTCTTTAAAAGATTTTAAAAGCTACCATTCGTTTACGATTCACACTCAGCTTCATCATTTTCCGTTCGTACCCGAGACACATGGGGCAGATGGAGTAGAGTTCATCTGCTTTAGAGACCTGGGCATATGAAGGGATAATCTGGCCAGCAGTATGCGCAGCCGCCTTTGTTGCTCTTACGTAAGTTAGGTACCTATCAGAGCTGGGTGGAATCAGAGACGTTTGTCTGATTTGAACCCTGATTCGAAACTAAATGAAGATTTTAAACAGGTAGGGCCTATGCACCACGAGAAATTCAATGAAAGGGATGCAACTATCTCATTTAACCGTTTGTTTTTCGTATTACCATTGTATGTTACTTTTTTTCTAGCTAGTAATAGGTAGTAAATATTCATGGTAATGTACTGCTCAGGTAAAGTGACCAAAAAATGGTGTGCCGTTTTAAAATCTTGAACTAAAATTAATCACACGAAACAAACATCTGATTATAATAATTAGCCAGGGTCGGTGCTAAAGATGTGGAGGAGTGCTATTTGTCTAGGAAGGATTTTACTTGTATAAAGGGGGGTCAGTGCGGAATTAAAAAGAATTTATATGGAAAATATATACTTTTACCAGTTTCCGCCCTCGGGAAATTTAGTCCGCCTCCCACACCCCATCTCCGAAAGTTATACGTGCAACCCCGGAGGAAAATGTCTGAAAGAAACACTGCCCATGCGTTTATATAAAACGCTTTTGTAAAAACATCTTTTATTATCAGAAACGCATATTTTAACCCGTATATGACACGATACACTATTTGGATAAATTAAAATATTAACAACGTGTTGACTGCACAATTTTTTCGCATGTCTTGATTTAAATGTTTAACATTTAAACTGTACTATTTGCCAACTGATCAAAGAAGGGAGACTACTTTTACTTCCACGTTTCATAACTACATAACATGGATTTTCCCCCCTAACAATAAACCTTTATAAACCGATATTACGCTTAACAAAATATATAAAAGACTTTATAATTAGGTATTAAATTCAGAAAGTAAAAAAACCAATATAAAAATGGCTATAATAACAAGCTTTTAAGTGCACTGAAAATAAAATAAAACAACCTTGCTTTCTTTAATACAAGCTCTGGTCGCTAAAATATGTTAGAGTTCTCTTATAGAGAATACATTCTTTTTCATAGGTCAGTTTGTTTATTGAGCTCTTAGTCTTTTAATTTTTAGTCGTAATGGTTAAAGCATTAGTAAGGTTACTCCAAACATATTTTTTTTTTACTTTAATAAAAAGCCTTTTTTTAAAAATAGTTTTTACTTGTGAATTATTTCCCTTGAAATACAAGGATTTAATACTGTGTTGTCAACAAGCGGTGGTCGTTCGGTCTATCATCGTGTGGCTGCTCAATTAAGCGATGCTTGGTGGTCGTTCGGTCTATCGTCGTGTGGTTGCTTAATTAAGCGATGAGGGGGGGGGGGATGCAAATCGAAAGTTTGTCCGCGGGCGCCGGGAAGGGTCACTACGCCTCTGCCCGCGACCCTTAATCTGGTAAAGGGGGAAATCTAACCTCACCCTGTTCGGGTCGTTTTAATTTCTAAAACTGCAGCACTAGTTCATTGCGGTGATTGCACGGGAACATCCGAAACTTGACATACAAAGACTAAATGGATATTTAACAAACTTTAGATCTCCTTTATATCGCCTTTTTTTATTTATTTCTATAATAAAACGCAATTTTTTAAACGAGACCATTGAGGGACTGATTTAGTAGTGACTGATTTTCATAATACAGACATAATAATTAAATTAATTATTTTTTGTTCATTAGCTGCTGACGAAAACAAACACTGGTAGATCTGTAAAATAAAAAACAGACTGGATAATATCATAAGCCGACACCGTCGAGTAGATTCCGCCGAAATATGCGCCCACATTTCACCTCCCTTGAAAGTGCAACTGAAGCGCTGCAACGCAAAAGTACATTTTTACAACCGGATATTACCCTAGTCACGTGACTGGATGCTGTGCGAACGACAAGCCAAACTAACACAGTTGACAGGAGATCACAAATCTTCAGAACCATTTGGGAATTTTATCAAAAGCTGACACAGGTTAGTTTAAAGCTTTATCAGTATACACTTAGTTATACTTTTCTAGTAGCTGCTACGCAATGACAGACTTTTTTAGTTTGTATCGTTTAGAATTCATATTATAAGGGTCTACGACAAAGTCCCGAAAGACACTTGCCCGAATGCCGTTTACCCGAAGGCCGATTTCCTGAATGGACAAATGCCCGAATGGACACTTGCCCGAATGCGACAATATATATATATATATGGATGGGCAAAAATATATATATATATATATGTATATACACACACACACTGCTATGTAGGAATATGATTTAGACCCATACTTGTAACGTGTGTAAGAGCACATTCCTTAGGTCGTTTATTTTTTTATTATTATACTTACGGCATAGTGAGTTTAAGCAGCTAAGATTTGGCGTCTCCCTCAAACAAAAATTATAATAATATGACCGAAAATGTCAATATCAGCGATAAAAAATTCTTGGTGAGATGATCTTGGTACATTATTATAAACTTGGTGGGATGATCTTTGTACACGATTATAAACTTGGTGAGATGATCTTGGTACACCATTATAAACAAGGTGAGATGATCTTGATACACCATTATAAACTTGTTGAGATGATCTTGGTACACCATTATAAACTTAGTGAGATGATCTTGGTACACCATTATAACCTTGGTGAGATGATCTTGGTACACCATTATAAACTTGGAGAGATGATCTTGGTACACCATTATAAACTTGGTGAGATGATCTTGGTACACCATTATAAACTTAGTGAGATGATCTTGGTGCACCATTATAACCTTGGTGAGATGATCTTGGTAGACCATTATAAACTTGGAGAGATGATCTTGGTACACCATTATAAACTTGGTGAGATGATCTTGGTACACCATTATAAACTTGGTGAGATGATCTTGGTGCACCATTATAAACTTGGCGAGATGATCTTGGTACACCATTATAAACTTAGTGAGATTATCTTGGTACACCATTATAAACAAGGTGAGATGATCTTGATACACCATTATAAGCTTGGTGAGATGATCTTGGTACACCATTATAAACTTGGTGAGATGATCTTGGTACACCATTATAAACTTGGTGAGATGATCTTGGTACACCATTATAAACTTGGTGTGATGATCTTTGTTACGGGTCAGTTGTAGGTTAGACTAGAATAGGATAGAATGATCTAGAATTAGGGGAGAGTGAGTGTGTGTGAGTTGAGTTTACCCTAGAATATTGTTAACCCCGGTGTGTTTGTGTATTGTTATCCCAAGGTCGAATGCGGTATAAAAGCTGGAGTGAATGGTTGTCAGGGGTTAGTTAGTTGGCAGGGTTAGGTCGAGGGCTATGTTGTATTGTGATATGTGAGACCTAACAAACGTATCGAACGTTAACCCGAGTCGTTCTTGAATTCGAATCTAACCCGGACGTAACAATCTTGGTACACCATTATAAGCTTGGTGAGATGATATTGGTACACCATTATAAACTTGGTCAAATGATCTTGGTACACAAGTATAAACTTGTTGAGATGATCTTGGTACACCATTATAAACTTGATAAGATGATCTTGGTTCATCATTATAAACTTGGTAAGATGATTTTGGTACATCATTATAAACTTGGTGAGATGATCTTGGTACACCATTATAAACTTGGTGAGATGATCTTGGTACACCATTATAAACTTGGTGAGATTATCTTGGTACACCATTATAAGCTTGGTGAGATGATCTTGGTACAACATTATAAACTTGGAGAGATGATCTTGGGACACCATTATAAACTTAGTGAGATTATCTTGGTACACCATTATAAACTTGGTGAGATGATCTTGGTACACCATTGTAAACTTGGTGTGATGATCTTGTTACACCATTATAAACAAGGTGAGATGATCTTAATATACCATTATAAACTTGTTGAGATGATCTTGGTACACCATTATAAACTTGGTGAGATGATCTTCGTACACCTTTATAAACTTGGTGAGATGATCTTGGTACACCATTATAAACTTGGTGAGATTATCTTGGTACACCATTATAACCTTGGTGAGATGATCTTGGTACACCATTATAAACTTGGAGAGATGATCTTGGTACACCATTATAAACTTGGTGAGATGATCTTGGTACGCCATTATAAACTTGGTGAGATGATCTTGGTGCACCATTATAAACTTGGCGAGATGATCTTGGTACACCATTATAAACTTAGTGAGATTATCTTGGTACACCATTATAAACAAGGTGAGATGATCTTGATACACCATTATAAGCTTGGTGAGATGATCTTGGTACACCATTATAAACTTGGTGAGATGATCTTGGTACATCATTATAAACTTGGTGTGATGATCTTGTTACACCATTATAAACAAGGTGAGCTGATCTTGATATACCATTGTAAACTAGTTGAGATGATCTTGGTACACCATTATAAACTTGGTGAGATTATCTTGGTACACCATTATAAGCTTGGTGAGATGATCTTGGTACACCATTATAAACTTGGAGAGATGATCTTGGTACACCATTATAAACTTGGTGAGATGATCTTGGTACGCCATTATAAACTTGGTGAGATGATCTTGGTGCACCATTATAAACTTGGCGAGATGATCTTGGTACACCATTATAAACTTAGTGAGATTATCTTGGTACACCATTATAAACAAGGTGAGATGATCTTGATACACCATTATAAGCTTGGTGAGATGATCTTGGTACACCATTATAAACTTGGTGAGATGATCTTGGTACACCATTATAAACTTGGTGTGATGATCTTGTTACACCATTATAAACAAGGTGAGATGATCTTGATACACCATTATAAACTTGTTGAGATGATCTTGGTACACCATTATAAACTTGGTGAGATGATCTTGGTACACCTTTATAAACTTGGTGAGATGATCTTGGTACACCATTATAAACTTGGTGAGATTATCTTGGTACACCATTATAACCTTGGTGAGATGATCTTGGTACACCATTATAAACAAGGTGAGATGATCTTGATACACCATTATAAGCTTGGTGAGATGATCTTGGTACATTATTATAAACTTGGTGAGATGATATTGTTACACCATTATAAACTTGGTAAGATGATCTTGGTACATCATTATAAACTTGGTAAGATGATCTTGGTACATCATTATAAACTTGGTGAGATGATCTTGGTACACCATTATAAACTTGGTGAGATGATCTTGGTACACCATTATAAACTTGGTGAGATGATCTTGGTACATTATTATAAACTTGGTGAGATGATCTTGGTACACAATTATAAACTTGGTGTGATGATCTTGTTACACCATTATAAACAAGGTGAGATGATCTTGATACACCATTATAAACTTGTTGAGATGATCTTGGTACACCATTATAAACTTGGTGAGATGATCTTGGTACACCTTTATAAACTTGGTGAGATGATCTTGGTACACCATTATAAACTTGGTGAGATTATCTTGGTACACCATTATAACCTTGGTGAGATGATCTTGGTACACCATTATAAACAAGGTGAGATGATCTTGATACACCATTATAAGCTTGGTGAGATGATCTTGGTACATTATTATAAACTTGGTGAGATGATATTGGTACACCATTATAAACTTGGTAAGATGATCTTGGTACATCATTATAAACTTGGTAAGATGATCTTGGTACATCATTATAAACTTGGTGAGATGATCTTGGTACACCATTATAAACTTGGTGAGATGATCTTGGTACACCATTATAAACTTGGTGAGATGATCTTGGTACATTATTATAAACTTGGTGAGATGATCTTGGTACACAATTATAAACTTGGAGAGATGATCTTGGTACACTATTATAAACTTGGTGATATGATCTTGGTACACTATTATAAACTTGGTGAGATGATCTTGGTACACTATTATAAACTTGGTGAGATGATCTTGGTACACCATTATAAACTTGATAAGATGATCTTGGTTCATCATTATAAACTTGGTAAGATGATTTTGGTACATCATTATAAACTTGGTGAGATGATCTTGGTACACCATTATAAACTTGGTGAGATGATCTTGGTACACCATTATAAACTTGGTGAGATTATCTTGGTACACCATTATAAGCTTGGTGAGATGATCTTGGTACAACATTATAAACTTGGAGAGATGATCTTGGGACACCATTATAAACTTAGTGAGATTATCTTGGTACACCATTATAAACTTGGTGAGATGATCTTGGTACACCATTGTAAACTTGGTGTGATGATCTTGTTACACCATTATAAACAAGGTGAGATGATCTTAATATACCATTATAAACTTGTTGAGATGATCTTGGTACACCATTATAAACTTGGTGAGATGATCTTCGTACACCTTTATAAACTTGGTGAGATGATCTTGGTACACCATTATAAACTTGGTGAGATTATCTTGGTACACCATTATAACCTTGGTGAGATGATCTTGGTACACCATTATAAACTTGGAGAGATGATCTTGGTACACCATTATAAACTTGGTGAGATGATCTTGGTGCGCCATTATAAACTTGGTGAGATGATCTTGGTGCACCATTATAAACTTGGCGAGATGATCTTGGTACACCATTATAAACTTAGTGAGATTATCTTGGTACACCATTATAAACAAGGTGAGATGATCTTGATACACCATTATAAGCTTGGTGAGATGATCTTGGTACACCATTATAAACTTGGTGAGATGATCTTGGTACATCATTATAAACTTGGTGTGATGATCTTGTTACACCATTATAAACAAGGTGAACTGATCTTGATATACCATTGTAAACTAGTTGAGATGATCTTGGTACACCATTATAAACTTGGTGAGATTATCTTGGTACACCATTATAAGCTTGGTGAGATGATCTTGGTACACCATTATAAACTTGGAGAGATGATCTTGGTACACCATTATAAACTTGGTGAGATGATCTTGGTACGCCATTATAAACTTGGTGAGATGATCTTGGTGCACCATTATAAACTTGGCGAGATGATCTTGGTACACCATTATAAACTTAGTGAGATTATCTTGGTACACCATTATAAACAAGGTGAGATGATCTTGATACACCATTATAAGCTTGGTGAGATGATCTTGGTACACCATTATAAACTTGGTGAGATGATCTTGGTACACCATTATAAACTTGGTGTGATGATCTTGTTACACCATTATAAACAAGGTGAGATGATCTTGATACACCATTATAAACTTGTTGAGATGATCTTGGTACACCATTATAAACTTGGTGAGATGATCTTGGTACACCTTTATAAACTTGGTGAGATGATCTTGGTACACCATTATAAACTTGGTGAGATTATCTTGGTACACCATTATAACCTTGGTGAGATGATCTTGGTACACCATTATAAACAAGGTGAGATGATCTTGATACACCATTATAAGCTTGGTGAGATGATCTTGGTACATTATTATAAACTTGGTGAGATGATATTGGTACACCATTATAAACTTGGTAAGATGATCTTGGTACATCATTATAAACTTGGTAAGATGATCTTGGTACATCATTATAAACTTGGTGAGATGATCTTGGTACACCATTATAAACTTGGTGAGATGATCTTGGTACACCATTATAAACTTGGTGAGATGATCTTGGTACATTATTATAAACTTGGTGAGATGATCTTGGTACACAATTATAAACTTGGTGTGATGATCTTGTTACACCATTATAAACAAGGTGAGATGATCTTGATACACCATTATAAACTTGTTGAGATGATCTTGGTACACCATTATAAACTTGGTGAGATGATCTTGGTACACCTTTATAAACTTGGTGAGATGATCTTGGTACACCATTATAAACTTGGTGAGATTATCTTGGTACACCATTATAACCTTGGTGAGATGATCTTGGTACACCATTATAAACAAGGTGAGATGATCTTGATACACCATTATAAGCTTGGTGAGATGATCTTGGTACATTATTATAAACTTGGTGAGATGATATTGGTACACCATTATAAACTTGGTAAGATGATCTTGGTACATCATTATAAACTTGGTAAGATGATCTTGGTACATCATTATAAACTTGGTGAGATGATCTTGGTACACCATTATAAACTTGGTGAGATGATCTTGGTACACCATTATAAACTTGGTGAGATGATCTTGGTACATTATTATAAACTTGGTGAGATGATCTTGGTACACAATTATAAACTTGGAGAGATGATCTTGGTACACTATTATAAACTTGGTGATATGATCTTGGTACACTATTATAAACTTGGTGAGATGATCTTGGTACACTATTATAAACTTGGTGAGATGATCTTGGTACACCATTATAAACTTGGTGTGATGATCTTGGTACACATTTTTTTATCTTTGTGAGATGATCTTGGTACACCATCATAAACTTGATTTGTCGATATTTACACACGAATTGTCCCACTTCTTAACAAGATAACGCTTTGAGAGTGTAATAAATCATTGATTAAAAGTAGCATATTAACAATGATATTGACATGGGCGTCCGCAATATAGAAGTCGCATGTGCAATGTGCACCAACCAGAGTTTTTATCAGACATCTTTCTACGTGGCATGTGAGGGGGGGGGGGGGTACATGATATTCCGACACGAATTTAGACAAAAAGCCTACTAAATTTAAGAATACGTATTTTTATATACATAATTTTTTTTTCTATCTTGATCGGGAAAGGGGGTCGGATGAGTGCACAAGCTCATTGATTCGTCCCTCCCCTCCTACTTGAACCCCTCGGAAGAGATGTCGGAAAGATGAAACAACTACCGTAAATGACGACTATATGGCTAATTAGAATACGTTTAAAAAATAAAAAATCGACGAATTCGACAGTGAAGTTTAAAAACTTTCCATTGCAATGCATGCTTAAGTTTTCATTTCTAACACATTTTTTATCAGATATCTTTTATCATATACGCCTATAACAGTGACCTCTCTTTCTGGTGTATCGAAAGAATCTTTTCGTAGCTTTCCTAGAATTAACTCCCCTTATCTTTGAAACTGAAACTAAATTTATGTTTTGTTTTCAATAGATTGCAAATGATAAATCTTTTGTAGCGTTCATCACATCCTGTAAGGTTTATGTAAGCTAGTTAGTGTTTGTATTTATTCCAGGTTGGTAGATGTATGTCGCTTATATATATATATATATATATATATATATATATATATATATATATATATATATATATATATATATATATATATATATATATATATATATAAAATATATATATATATATATATATATATATATATATATATATATATATATATATATATATATATATATATACATATATATATGTATTTTATATACATGTGTGTAATTAGTGATTTAAATGTATATAAAGACTGTATGTACCACTATAATGTTATTGTTATCACAATAAAACAAATACAGTTTCCTCCAAAAAAATTTAAATGATGACATAACTCGTTAAATTATTGTGACCGAATTCATTGAGGTGTTTTGACAATATCTAGTAAATAGTTTAAGCAACGGATTCACGCAAGAAAGTCAAGTGACTTTCTTAAACATGGCGTTTTGTTGCGGCAGATACAGTAAACTTTATCACGTTCTGTGACATAGGAGTCAAAAGCGATGTTGTGGTCAGGACAATGACTTTACCTTCCATAATCAGTGTTTTTTTAGACATTTTTCCATGAATAGCACTTCAAACTTTTAGTTGCGGAGGGGGTGAGCATGTAAATTTTCTGGGGGGTCGGAT
Source organism: Physella acuta (assembly GCF_028476545.2). Classification (NCBI taxonomy): domain Eukaryota; kingdom Metazoa; phylum Mollusca; class Gastropoda; family Physidae; genus Physella; species Physella acuta. The sequence goes on from NW_026732505.1 coordinate 378,941, forward strand.
ATTGGTTTAAGTGTGTTTGTTTTCTATTTCGTGCAGAAGAATGGGAAGGGGTGGTACAATTTTTAGGTCGAAACATTGACTGTGCGTCATTGATTGTGGAATAGATGGAAAAACTAAAATTAAGTTTCCGACTCGGGGGGGGGGGGGGGGTTAGCCTATACAGTTTTTTAAAACAAGATTACATTGCTTTCTTTATACTCGAGAAAGTATAAAACATGTCAAATGCATGATCGCATTGAAAATGTCATCATCCTTACAGTTATATAAGAATATACGGTACCAGTAAAAGAGTTGTGTATTACTCGAGCTCAAATTCAATGAAATTTAATACTTTTTAAAAATGTTCTTTTTTTAAAAATGTAAGTCATTCTAAGCTTGTGGTGTTGCGATTCATGCTTTGAAACTCTGACAGCTGCTCAAGTAAACGTTTGTTGGGTACGGTTTTATTTAAGACTTTTGTCTCCAATAAAATTCCCTGACGGTCTACGGGTAGTTCACTTGTTTCTGTGACCTCGGCATATGAAGGGATAGTGTGGTCAGCTCTATGCCCTGCTGTCTTTACTTACCCTAACGTGAATTAGGTACCCATCAGAGTTGGGTGGAGATAGGGACGTTCGACTGACTTGACCCCAGTGTTTCTTCTAGACTTTCTTCTGCCTGTCTGGTTTATATGGCTGTTGGTTTGTATGTTACTTCAAAATTACTTTAAAACATAATGTATTCTTCGCTCTTTGTTTTACTATTTATTTATTACGAGGTCAGAGGCTTAGCTAGGGGAGGGCTAGTGGGGCGGAATTGAAAAGAATGCTGAGCTACATTTCTAAATTTAAAAAGGTCGAAGTAAAAAAAAATGTGACTGCTACCTATTTGTATTATTTATTATTTGTATTACTATTTATCAATTGCGTGACAGCAAAATACAAACTGTTAAAGGACACGGACTAATAAAAAAAGCTTCCCCGAACATTTAAAGTGTGTATGTGTGTGTGTGGGTTGGGTGCTATTCCCTGACTTGAATAACTATAGACAAACCAGGAGGGGGTGCACATTTTCTTAGTTCGCCTGAGGCACCCAAATAGGTCGCATCGCCTCTGTTCTAGATACAAATCTAGGCGTCAAGATAATCTGGTTATACAGGGAATTGCCTAGTAAAAGGAACCTTTAGCTGGTTCAAGTGGGAAACCTCACCGAACGTCAACGCTGTTCGGGTAATTCCGATTTTGGCGATTGCAGCGCAACATTTCATTTCGAAACGTGACAATAAATAAAATGCTAAACGAAAGAGAGACGCATCGATATTTAGCAAACAACGTTATCGGTACTTGTGTTACCACGTCCTCTCTGACAATCTCTGCATTTATTTATTGCTATCATAAAACACAAATAATTAAATATCCGAGAACATGTAGGCCCTAGTTCAGGGGTCGGCAACCTGCGGCTCGCGAGCCGCATGCGGCTCTTTTGATATCAAGATGCGGCTCTCCAGCTCCTTGCACAAATACTAATAATCTTACTTAAAAAAATAAAATATTTGAAACAAAAAAATGTTCGTGGCTCTTTAAAACCAGGGAAATTTTGAAAATTGTAACTTTTGGCTCTTCCGATCCAAAAGGTTGCCGACCCCTGCCCTAGTTCCTTATTACTTAGGGGCAGACTGATAGTTTTTGAGAGAGTATGTACCGACTGATAATGTATGGAATGATCATGTCGGGACTTATTATGTAGGTACTGATGATTTAGAAAAGATTATTATAATCGATTTGTATAACAAGGTCGTGATCATTACATTAAGATTGACTGCATTTATTAAAAAAACGTTATTAGTCTTTGTTTAAAGAATATCCCCCGTTGTAAAGTCTGTAGATTCTGGAAGTATAAACAACTATTTTGTCTTTTCTAATTTACGTTTTGTAATCGGCTTTGTGTTTCTGCAATTTCAATTAAATTTACCTGATGTGTTTAAGTGTATATTTTACCATTCCTTCATTATCTAGTATGGTAATACGGTTCCATGAGTAATGATCTCAGGATAAATAATCCCAGACAAAATATGTCAGATTTGTCCTGTCTCCGTTAATACACTTTCTGCTGTCCTACTGATTTGGAAAATATCTGCATGTGCCTACTATCTTGAGCCATATTAACGCTTCTAAAATTGTGTTATTTTTCTTTATATTTATTTAGATAGTTTACTCCCATATATTTGCATTGTTTAAAAATAGGTTCAACTATATTTATATTCGTATTATGTACTCGATGCCTTACACAGAATGACAAATAAAATTCCTGACTGTCAGGAAATATCGAAGGGAAGTAAAAAGTGTTTGGTGAGACAGTTGACCTAAGTAATGGATTGGTAGTGATTGATGTAAGCAGAACTTGTACTGATGCTAAAGCGGTTTGACATTGTGATAAAAAGGCGCTTCTTTCTTCATAGCGTTTAGGTAGACACTGAAGAATATACCAACCAGTGGCGTTATTCGGTATTTATTATGTATTTAAAGGGTATCAGTTTATTTCTATTTTTCACAATTTTAATATCTAAATCCTCTTAAATACTTATACCATGTTTGGCACATGAAAGTAAGTATTAAACGGTAAAAACAAGGGTTGAAAACTATTTTGGTTGTCCTGGAAACCCGAAAAAAAACCCCTGCCTTTTTTAATGTTTCGGTACTTTTAAAAACGTTAAGGCTTTTTTTTATTTATGCCCTTAAAGCAATCAAATTTGAACGGCTTATATTTCATTATATTTTAAAACTTTGTCACGACAACTTTTTAAAAAATTTACTGGTCAGAATTCTACAAGGTCTGAAAAATCGTACTCTTTTTAGTTTGCAAAATGTGCATATTTACAATGCACTTTTTTTTCTGTGAAAGCCATGCTAGTTCCCTTGTGACTAAAGCTTCCTTTTTGCAGGAAGAACAATTTCTGAAAATATGATGGTGTAAAACTTCATTTTCGCTTCATTGGTGTTGCCTTTTTCTCCACGTCCCTACCACCCATCCCACCCCGACCTGCAGGCCGGTTTTGGTGTTTGAAAGCAAATCGTCGCTTGCTTCACGGATCGTAGCTCAAATAACCCTCGTATGCTAGGGCACTCGTATGTAGACGTACTACTGTACTATAAAAAAGTGAGAATTGAGCTCGCTCTAAAAAAGTTTCGTATATTCCTATATAACACTAAGAATTTAGATACCATTTCTAGACGGGCTATAAAAAAGTAGAAGTATGTGACAAACTGGTTGATTTCTGAGACGACGCAAAAAATAATGTACTTTATAAAAGAAAATAAAGATTTTCTTTACATATATAAAAATGAACAATTTAAATAACTAAAAATAAATCATGGGTGGCTACATTATGTATTGAATACCAATACTAGATATTAAGAAACTTTTATTTTTATTTTCCCTTACCTTATTTTAAAAAAAAAATAATAATTCATTAATAAAACAAGTTAATAAAAAGTCTAGTGACAATTTAAGCGCAATTTCCTTAATTAATTTTTTGTGACCAAATGAAAGGATATTTTTGAAAACTTTCGTCGGCAATATTGTTTAAAATTATGGCAGGAATCGATTGGTAAATGTTTCAAGTCGCTAAGTGGTCTGGTTGCCGAGATATAGGCCAAAAACTGCATTTTTTAGGGTTTTTGGCTTTTCCGGGAAATCCAGGAAGGTATTCAGGGAATTTTTTTGGCCCACAATTATCCTCGGAACTTGCTTAACATATTTGCTTTTGGAACAACTAGTCCTCGATATTGCTTCGTTGAGGAGGAGATACGACTTAAAGCTGCGCACATCCATCCATCCATCCATCCATCCATCCATCCAGAAATAACGAGTTAATAATCGCAATTGTCCAGTATGGAAATTGCGCTAAAAAACTAGGCATCAGATTTGATGTCGGATTGCATTGTCATCATGCCTTGACCCACATTCCAAGTTTAAAACGTATCGGCAGTTAGAAGTGCTCAAAACTTCCTTGTTTGGCAATTTCGATCTATAACGGAGCACGACAGAAAGATGAAGCAGGTTAAATAAAAGCTTGTAAAAAAGAACAAAATCTGAAGGTTGTATAGGTTTCTGATATAGATTTTAGTGCTACTCCATAAAAAAGTGGTAGAAATCTAGGATTAGGATTTAAAATGTATACATTAAATCAGTGGCGTCGTTAGGTCGGGTATGACCCGGTGCGGTACTTCGTGGTGTAACCCCCCCTAGAAATAAAGCGTATATATATATATATATATATATATATATATATATATATATATATATATATATATATATATATATATATATATGTGTGTGTGTGTGTGTGTGTGTGTGTGTGTGTGCGTATGTGTCGGCCTACATAGGCCTACATAGGCCTACATAGGCCTATGATTCAAATATATGCCACATACACGTACATGTATGTATTTAAGCTTTAATCACTGCAGACTTAATAGAAGCGATATTTATCTAAAGTCTGTTAATAATACAGTTGGATGTAGCATCGTTTTCTTTATAGTTAGCACGATTACGTCATGGTGTCACCACCAACCTCTTGTAATAATTGTCACTTTGTACGTAAAATAAGTTTTAACTTTAATTAATCATTAATGGAGCTGGCAAAAAGGCATTTTTCTTCTGTATATATTGCACTTTTATTACCTAGGTGTCACCCCATAAATGGTTTCACCTGGTGAGATCCGCACCTCGCCCCGCCCTCGCTTCGCCTCTGCATTAAATTTCGTCCACCCAGCTGAAACGTTGAAAATGTTAGTCTCGATGTCTATTTTTCGCACGATTACAATACTTCCTACATACTCAGCATATGGGAAAGTAATTTTTAAAATAAATACGATACTTCATGATGATTATTTCTTTTTAAAACGGCATATATTATTCCGTATACTTAAAGTACGTGTGACATTTTAAATGTATTAATGCGTGATAAAAAATCCCATTATCAAAGACAATTTAACTGTCTTAACTGATAGCTATTTTTAAAAATTTTGAATGACGAACATGAGTTTACAAATAAAACTAGCCAAGATTGTATATAGCAAATTATTAATTATAAAATTAATAAATAAATAACTTGACAAAAAGTATTGTAACATATCTCAGTAGCCTGTACTTACCATGGCCAACGACAGAATGAATGTGGTTGAATTCAACCGGCAACAAAACCGATCATTACTCAAGAGTCTTGAGCCTGGCGATCTAATCAAAGTTAAAAGTGGACTCTTCTACCATTGGTGCGTCTTTATTGGTAAGCTGCATCAACATTTTGGCCTTGTAAATTATGAAATTGTGTTTATATATTTGTTCAAACTTATATATGTATATATATATATATATATATATATATATATATATATATATATATATATATGTAAGGATGCCTCATGTAAGGATGCGAGGCATGAACGCTCAGTGCAAATCTTCAGAGAAGAATCTAGGCCCTGGAAATACGATATCTGAAGAAATCCGAAAATATTATCATTAAAGCGACTGGTCCCTTTTAGCGTCTGCTAAGTATAGTCAAAACCAGACTATTGAGTTGGTATTGGCATGTTGGCATGTCAACAAATCAAACAGTCTATCGCTGTCCAAAACAATATGGCAAAGCACTGAACCAGGAAGAAGAAGAAGGGGAAGGCAAAGAAAGACGACACTGGATGGATGATATCAAGGATTGGACGGGGCTTCCAGTCTGAAAACTAATCAGAGCAGCAGAGGACAGAGATGTATGGCGGCCCGTCTCAGACCGAATCAAAAGTGGCAGAGGACAGATGTGGAAGATTTATGAAGTCTACTGTGGTGCCCAAATCAGCAAGATAAAGGTTAAGGGACGAGGATTAATAGCATATATATATATATATATATATATATATATATATATATATATATATATATATATATAAATATTGATAGTAATTCGATTTATCACATATTTTATGTAACTTACAGGCGATGCCGAGGTTGTTCACGTGGCAGGTTACAATTTGGAGTCGGCGAATTCGACTAGTAGTTTTACGGGACTGTTAAATGGGTATACATGGAGTCTAGTAAAAAAAGAGAATATTTGGAAAGTCGTGAAAAACAATCTAATGGAGAAGGACAACCAAATGGATAAAAACCGCACGTGAGATTTAATATTATACCTAAACTACAGACCCATTATCCTCCTTTCTTGCTCGTTGACATAGAATCTTACAATATTCTTCAACCATACGTTTATGTTATTATGTGATAGTAGTCATATGAAATTTGAATGTGTAACAGCATATAATTTGTGCATATATCAAGTTTCAATATCGACACTAATTGAAACATAAATTTATTGGTCAATTTCTCCATCTCTCTGTTAAATTTATTCTTGTTCCAGTATATCTTCTTTATATTTTGACTTCAGGCTTCGTAGGAGTTCTGCAATGTATGCGTTCTCTCCAGTGTTACTTGTTTAGTTGACTAACTTGTTGATAATGATTGGTTCGCTGTCAACAGATAGACTTATTGTATCTTGATTACTGCCATTCCCCGATGGTCTTATGTTATTTGTTTCACTGCCATTATCTGATGGTATTATGTTATTTTTTTCACTTTCATTATCTGATGGTCTTATGTTATTTTTTCACTGCCATTATCTGATAGTCTTATGTTATTGTCTGTTTTGCTCACCAGAGTATGATTCAACAAAAACTCAATCTGATTAATAAACGTTGAAATTTCTCTAACCTTGAAATTTTTGTTTAGTCCTATCTCCATTTTCTCCCTGGGTTTCAAATCTTCGTATATTATGTTAATGAGCTCTTTATTCATGTGTGTGTCGATATTAGAAATATTTCCTTCGTCAATGTGTACTTTAAATTCTGCCGTTTCAATTTCTAGTTTTAGTTCTTCTGTTTCTGAGTTGACTTTTATTTCTATTATTTCTTGTTCATGTTCTTGGTTTTGTAGCAGCCATTTTTCTCTTTCCCTTGCTACCTGTATTTCGGCCATTATTTGTTTGTTTTCTTTTTTCTATTTGTTTTTCCTTCAACAATCTATCCTTCGATTCCAATTCTATCTCTATCTTCACTCTTTCTAGGACCCTCTGTGCGTCAATTTCCATTTGTTTTAATTTTATTTGTAATGCGGCATCTGCTGTCTTTCTGATGCTGTCCACTTTTTCTCTGTCATACTTTTTTTTGCCAAGGGGTTAAAGCTAGAATTTTGTATTGTGTGTGTGTTCGAATCCCGGACAGGCCCTCAATCTGTTACAATCGGATCCTTTAAGGATATGTATTTTGGGCTCGTTGGAGCCAGGTAAAACAATTGTAAATAAACATAATACATAAAGAGACTTTGTATAATTTAATGGTAATTTTCACTAACAACAAGAAACATGACAATTAGGAAACGGACGAGTAGGTACACTGTTGACACCACACCACATTGCTTCACACACTGCTTCGTTCACACACTTATTTTTTACGCTAGCACACCACTTTTATTGGGAGGCACTCTCACACACACTCTATCCGTGCCTATACATTTTCGCTATAGACATCTACGTCACAATATATATATATATATATATATATATATATATATATATATATATATATATATATATATATATATATATATATATATATATATTTATACATATATATATATATACATATATATATATATATATATATATATATATATATATATATATATACATATATATATATATATATATATATATATATATATATATATATATATATATATATATATATATATATGTATATATATATATATATATAATATATATATATATATGTATATATATATATATATATATATATATATGTATATATATATATATATATATATATATATATATATATATATATACTATAATTAGATATAATGGGCATTTTATTTGTTAATAGACCTTTCGCTGGTGATGAAGTTGTTTCGAGGGCACTTAGCAAAATAGGTTACATCAAATACCACGCTGTATTGAAAAACTGCGAACACTTTGCAAAATGGTGTAGAAATAACACGGAGGAAAGTTCACAGGTACTGTAGAATTTACCATTTATTTAAGTTTAAAGTTGATGTAAAATATTGGGAAACAATTTTAACCCGTTTAAGCTCAGTTTATGATGTATAAACCCAGCAGATGAAGCCCTTATAATATGTCTCCTTAGAAAAGAAACAAATGTTATCTATACTCGCATCCATTGATAAAGTATTCATAAATGAAATTTTTATTATAGTTTTCTAAGTGCGCCTATCCTAATATATAATGGCCCCGTGCGCACTTCTCTCTCTCTCTCTCTCTCTCTCTCTCTTCTCTCTCTCTCTCTCTCTCTTCTCTCTCTCTCTCTCTCTCTCTCTCTCATCTCTCTCTCTCTCTGTCATGATTTCCCACGACATAACTTTCAGGACATGCAGCGATAACCATCATGAAGAACTTTATACGGACTTGTGGTTGAAAATAATATGTAGATTGTTTTAAATGTAGAACCACAATTTTATAAAAAATAAAGGCCTATTCGAATGTAGAAAAACAATTTTATTTATGCAACCGGAAAAGTGTTTAAACTTGGGACAAGAACGCATTTAACAATATACGTCGCTTATTGTTTACACTAAAAAAAGAACACGAAACTGTTGACGTCATCTTCCGAGTTTAGAATAAAAAGAAATGAACTATTTCATTCAAATATGTTTTAGAGCTATGTACGCTATGAAATGTATACAATACGATTTTCTCGGCCTAAACTTAAAAAAAAAATATTTTATCTTTTTGGATTCTAGATCTAGATATTCTAGATCATCTAGATCTAGAGATTTTAGATGAACTAGATCTGGAGATTCTAGATCTAGATCTAGATGATCCAGATCTACGGAAAAACTAGACTTACACAGATGTAGACCCTATTTAGATCTAGAATCTATTCAAATAGTACATTTCTATACTAAAGTATTTCAGGCCTTAATTACTTTATTGAAATCTTTGTTTATCTATGCAATTTGCTAATCTCTATAATATATAAAGCTAAGTTGTCGGGTGCCTGATAGGGCACTTCCCGGCGCCGCATGCGCTTTAAATTTGGCAGGATCTTGACTTGGGCGACAGAACACGGGGGCCGGTTGGCCGAAAAGTCTACGATGAGGGGGTCAAAACTGACCTCGACTGACCGGCGCCTTATATGGGCAAATTAATTAAGCATTGAAATTCTCAATGTTTTCGAAAGCCTAAGCGAAGCTGGGCAGCATGCCTAGTATAATATAATCTGTACAATTTCTTATCTTCTACTTCGTTCTTAATTTTAGTGTTGGAAGGGATCCCCTTCAATACAATTAAGGATACGTGTCAACTGGTTATACGCCATTGAGTCCACTGACTCCGATTTCAGCCTTCTTTTCTATTTGGATTTGCTTCCATAGCCTTTGTCCAACCAAGAACAAATTACAAGGCAGCAGTTGTTTGATTTTGGAGCTCTCCTAACGAGCCTCATATGCACGAGGGTTTGAACTCAAGAGTTTTCGGTTTAGCAACCATAAGCTTTACCGACTCAGCCACGCCTACCCCACTTCAATTCCTTATAATTCTTTTGAAGTTTTAACCATCATTCGTTTTTAGTATGCTCAGATCTAAAAAAAAAATGAAGTACTAGGCGACGTTTATTGGTTTTGATAAAATATATTTGAAGATTTCGGTTAGTTTTTTTATTAGTCACGGACAGTCTGAATTTTTACATTTAAAATGTAAAAACCGAAATTGAACACGTTTTTAAATGTGTGATCTCGGCACTTTCTAATCTCAGCGAAAAAAAGCCAAGCATTGGGTTGAGGGTGTTAAATACGCTTTCATTGCACAGCGAGATAAATAATCATTAACGAGCTCATAATTTCATGCCTGGTTCCACTTGTTTTCTCCGGAAATATATGTATATATATATATTTTTCATTTATTTATTTAGCTATTTGTACTTTTTTTAAATCGAGATACGTCTAAATATATACTACTTTAATGTTTTAACAAAAAAAAATGATTAAAGTAGGTGTCTGCCTTTTTCATCACAGAGCCAAATAGCTGTACTGGGCACTGCAGTTAGTGGATTTGTTGTCGGGGGTCCATTAGGAGCACTGTTTGCAGGGGCATCTGCCATTGCCAAGCTGCTATACGACGTAGCACAAGATGAAAAAGAAGAAAAGGAAACCAGTGTCTATATGTACAAAAATCGTTACATGTAAATTAAGATTCGGCTTGTTTCATTGTTACATGTGTTGTAGCCGTGTAATACCGAATTACATATATGGCACACACATCATCACTTACACAAACATAAGCAACATACAATCACATGCACAAACACACATATCATCGTCATATATATAATATACATTTATATACATGTATATATATATATATATATATATATTACATATATATATATATATATATATATATATATATATATGTATATATATGTATATATATATATATATATATATATATATATATATATATATATATATATATATATATATATATATATATATATATATATGACAGTCTGTCCATCACTATACAGTTAGTCTGCATATTTTATTTATTTTAATTACTGTTTAAAAAACTGCTTGAAAATTGAAAAGTGTTTACTTAAAGTTAGATATTTAATTGTGTAAACAACTACTACACAACTCTCTGTTCTATTTTTATAGAGACAAACAAAGCACATAATAGCTCATATTATAAACAATGTATTTGCTATTATTTCACTATATAAATGCGATCAAATGTATTTCCTACACATTTCTAATATAAAAGTTTATTTTCTTCAAAATATGATTATGTAACAAGTGCAAATTATAATAGTTAAAAGAAATAGTATGTAAAATAAAAATCATACAATATAATGTCTTATGTTTTAGTAGTTTAAACCACAACTTTAAACGTAAACCTAAAATTGTGTTGTTTTTTTATTATCATATAAACAAATTGATATTTTTGTGTTATGTCTACTTACTTAGATGTTAAGACGCAATTAGTAGCTTGAATGATTAGAGTAGCTCTGGATTTTGTGTGATGTTTGTGTTTGTCTGTGTGTGTGTGTGTAGAGGGGGTGCAACAAGATGTAAAGATACGAGGGATAAAGAATAAAAATAGCACGTGTTAATGGACGCCCCCCGCTCGCTCGCGCTTCATTATAACTTAGACAATCCAACCATTATTATTGTTAAACGAGCCGACCCGCAGCGTATCATACGCCGCTATTTAGTTGTTTTATTTTCTACTTTTCAGTAATTCATTATTTGTGAATTCGACAGCACCAATGCTGCGACTGAAAATATTTACTTTAAAACACTATCAGTAATCGTTAAGGACGATACTACCCATACCCTCCTTTCCCACAACCCCTACCTTACACCCCCCCCCCTTTCCCCAACCACTACCCTACACCCCCCCCCCCGTGAAAGCAGCCTCCTCTTAGTTACCTCCCCTAAGTTTAAAATCGTTTCAAACTAAATTATCTGCCCTTAATAGCATCACTAAACCCAGCTCCACGAATGTAAACATTTAGCGTGAACCAAAGCTCATCAGACCATGTAGGGGTGGGGTGGTAGGGAGCGCAATTACAGCTTGTTTTCTAGCGTCTCCCAGAACAGAATTATATATATAGGCCTATAGATTTTGCATACAGATTTTTTAAATTTGAATCTCATTTTTAATATATAATTTATGTCGTAAATTGAACTAAGTTATGGTATTCCCTGTTAATAAACATTTAATTTTGAGCACTCTCTACATTGAGTTAACTGTTATACACGAACACAAGTTTTATATTTTCTCTGTTTTCACTAACAACTAAAAATGGGGTCGGCGTGGTCGAGTCGGTAAAGCTCATGGTTGCTTAACCGAAAAGTCTCGAGTTCGAACCCTCGGGCAGATGAGGCTCGTTAGCTGGGGACAGCCACTCTTCTAGGAGAGACAACTCCAAAATTAAACAACTGCTGCCTTGTAGTTTGTTCTTGGTTGGACAAAGGCTATGGAAGCAAATCCAAAAATAAAAGCAGGCTGAAATCGGAGTCAATGGCCTCAATGGCGCATAACCAGTTGACACGTAACGCTTAATTGTGTTGGAGGCGTGGTCGAGTCGGCAAAAAGCTCTTGGTTGATAAATTCGAACAAAGTCTCGAGTTCAAACCCACTGGCAGATAAATCTCGATCCACTTCAACACTAATAATTAAGAACGAAGAAGAAGAAGAAAGAAGACTAACAACACCATACTGTTCGGGTAATTCCTAATTTAAAGATGGCGCAGCACTCTTTTATTTCGATGATTATCGAGAAACACCGATGTTACGTCCGGGGTTCGATTCAACTCAACAACGATTCGTGGTTTACTTCAATACTTTTATTTGGACTCAATTCTTCACACAACAGAGTAGCCCTCGCCCTAACCGCTATCAACTAACCCCTGACAACCATTCACTCCAGCTTTTATATCGCATTCGACCTTGGGATAACAATACATAAACACACCGGGGTTGACAATACTCTAGGGTAAACTCAACTCACACACTCACTCTCCTCTAATTCTAGATTATTCTAACCTATTTCTATCTAACCTTCAACTGGCCCATAACAAGCGAAACGTGGCAGTAATCAATTGGACTCACGGATGTTAATCAAACAAGGTTATCTGAGTATTCGTGTGACCAAAGGCAACCTCTTGGTTTATTTATTGCAATCGTATAACGCAAATATTCAAGACCAGGTAGGGACTGATAATGTAGGTATTGATTATGTAAGGACTGATAATGTAGGTATTGATTATGTAAGGACTGATAATGTAGGGACTGATAATGTAGGGACTGATAATGTAGATACTGATAATGTAGGGACTGATAATGTAGGGTCTGATAATGTAGGTATTGATTATGTAGGGACTGATAATGTAGGGACTAATAATGTAGCTATTGATTATGAAGGGACTGATAATGTAGTGGCTGATTCTGTAGGGACTGATAATGTAGGGACTGATAATGTAGGGACTGATATTGTAGGGACGGATTATGTAGGGACTGATTATGTAGGTAACGATTATGTAGGTAACAATTATGTAGGTAACGATTATGTAGGTAACGATTATGTAGGGACTGATTATGTAGGTAACGATTATGTCGGTAACGATTATGTAGGGACTGATTATGTAGGTAACGATTATGTAGGTAACAATTATGTAGGGACTGATTATGTAGGTAACGATTATTTAGGAACTGATTATTAAGGGACTAGTTATTTAGGGTCTGATTATTTAGGGACTGATTACACAGGAATTTATTAAAACTTATTATACATGAACTGATTTTAACTGATTACGTAGCGACTGATTATCATAATACAGTCAGACGATTTGGTATGTTTTAGATTTTAGGGTAAAGTATTTTGGTCGGGTGAGGGCTATCGATTTCGCGTGGCTTAGCTTTCGAACCGGGGTGGAATTCAAGGTCAATGCTTTATTGATGCTGAATCAATACTTGCTTCACCATAAAATAAACGTGACTCATCGACCAATAACAACAAGTGTTGAAAGTATTATTTCAATTTGTATGTTGCAACCAAAGTCTAAAGAGCACACACAGACAGAAATAATTTGTTTTACAAAGCCACTATACTTATTGAAATTAAATAAGATTGTATGCTTAATTCTCGTGTTACGATATATTTAAGCATACTTTACAGATCAGGATTTTTTTTTTACTAACATTGTTGCAGTAAACGCGTTTCTCTAATCAACATGTATCATTACATACTTAGGAGGTATATCTGCGTTCTCTGGTGTGGCGAATCCTATAGATGTGTATGTTGCTGTGTTTGTTGACGGAAATAAAAGTAATGATTAGTGTCAGAGTCAGAGCCGTCGCGAGGAGGGAGGCAGTGGCGTTGCGAAGGGTGGAGGAGGGGGGGGGGCGGGGGGTGCAGACTGCACCGGGTGACACCATTTAGGGGGGGGGGGTGACACCAAGGCAAAAAATTACAAAATATATAGAGAAAAATGATAATTCCACTTAATTAATTGTAAAATTCGAGTGTTAAATAGTCTTTTAAGAGCAAATTTGACAAATCCCGACAAAGGTGGAATGGGGGGGGGGGGGGGGGGGGGGGGAGGGGTGCAAATCAAAAGTTTGAGGGGGGTGCAAATAAAAAACTGAAAGTTTGTCCCCGGGCGCCGGGAAGGGTCGCTACGCCTCTGTTGGGTGACACCATTAAGTGCCGCACCAGGTGACACCCGACCTCGCTACGCCAATGGGAGGGGGGTGCGGACTGCACCGTGTGACACCGTTTTGAGGATGACACTATGGTGAAAATTGCAAAATATATAAATTAAAAATGCTATTTGCATGCTCAATTAATGAATTATAAGAGTGAATCCACTTGTATTAATAACTGACTAAAGATAGCCATCTTTACTTTTAACTGTGCGCACTATTAAAGCTATCATCCGGAGGGGGGTGTGAGGTGACACCAACTGAAGGATTTGGAGAGGAATAAAGGCTTGTTGAGTATTTTGATTAACAGATAATTCAATCAAAGAAAGTAGAGGGGGTGACACCAAAATGTAATGATTTACTATAAAAACGATGCTTTTTCCACATGAATTATTTGGTGAATTGTATGCACAAATGTACGCAATTAAGCAAAAGCATATCACCAATTGCAAAGATATATATATATATATATATATATATATATATATATATATATATATATATATATATATATCATTGATAGTGGATAAGCAACATTATTGATGCCCTACTTTTAAATCGCAAACACTAGCTATGTTGGATAATTTCTCTGACTGTCCACTGAACGATAAAATTAGATAAAAGCTATTTAAACTCATTATCAATTGGAATGCTGCATCGACAGATGGTGCTTAAAAGGAAAAGGCTTTCAGTTTCGTTTTCGATTATGGATAAAAATCGAATGGGCTGTGTACTTATTGCATCAAGTGTAACGTTGAAGTGTCTGGAGTTAATGGTTTTCGTTTTCGTTTGAGTGTTATATTATTGTAAAGTTCAATTAAGTAAGTAGAAGTATCTAGAAATATCTTTTCGTTTTATAGCTACATTATACATATATAGTCACACACACACACACACACACATATATATATATATATATATATATATATATATATATATATATATATATATATATATATATATATATACATATATATATATACATATATATATATACATATATATATATATATATATATATATATATATATATATATATATATATATATATATATATATATATATATATATATATATATATATATGGTATGAAAATCAACGCCGGGAAGACGAAGATCATAACCAACATTACAAATGGTATTTTGGCAGACATACTGATGTGTGTATCAAAGGAAAAATTTCATAAATACTTCGCTAGGCACAAACTTTCAATTCAATATGACTGTTTTCCTGCATGTGCCTAGAAATAAGATGTTTACGCAGACTACTAGGGATCTCATACAAAGATCACGTAACGAATTTGCGTGTAAAAAACGGGAACGTGTTTGCTTCTATTAAGAACCTATTAAGTATAGTCAAAACAAATAAACTGACATAGTACTGACTATGAATACATCAATGAATGGAAAGGGCTGCTCGAAAAATAATTTCTTAGAACTGCACAAGTTCAAGAACAATGGTAAATAAATAGAATGAAATTAGTTGTGGTGCCTCGACGACACCTAGGGTTACGTGACCACATTGACATATATATATATAAATATATTTCTAGTCTATATAAATATATATATATATATATATATATATATATATATATATATATATATATATATATATATATATATATATATATATATATATATATATATGTATGTATATTGAACTTAGAATAAGATGTATTTGGATAACATGTTTGTTTAAATATACGTATTCCAGCAAGTTGTGTTTACAGTTGTAATAAGCTAGTAGCTGATAAAATGAATACTAACATATCTTTGTTGCCTATAGTTACCA